>NW_027314752.1:21226590-21528560 GCF_023375885.2 Dermacentor andersoni
CCATTTCGGAGCACAGATAGGTGTTCGCCTGATTTTCGTATTAAGCTTTAAATATATTGCTAGTTCATCATACTCATTCATCTACACTGAATTGGCGGGGTTCGCTACTTTCTTGCGCTCCCATTTCGGAGCACAGATAGGTGTTCGCCTGATTTTCGTATTGGGCTTTATATATATTGCTTGTTCCTGATACTCATTCATCTAGACTGAATTGGCGGGGTTCGCTACTTTCTTGCGCTCCCATTTCGGAGCACAGATAGGTGTTCGCCTGATTTTCGTATTAGGCTTTAAATATATTGCTAGATCCTCATACTCATTCATCTACACTGAATTGGCGGGGTTCGCTACTTTCTTGCGCTCCCATTTCGGAGCACAGATAGGTGTTCGCCTGATTTTCGTAATGCGCTTTAAATATATTGTTTGTTCCTCATACTCATTCATCTACACTGAATTGGCGGGGTTCGCTACTTTCTTCCGCTCCCATTTAGGAGCACAGATAGGTGTTCGCCTGATTTTCGTATTAGGATTTAAATATATTGCTAGTTCCTCATACTCATTCATCTGTACTGAATTGGCGTGATTCGCTAATTTCTTGCGCTCCCATTTCGGAGCACAGATAGGTGTTCACCTGATTTTCGTATTAGGCTTTAAATATATTGCTAGTTCCTCATACTCATTCATCTACACTGAATTGGCGGGGTTCGCTACTTTATTTCGCTCCCATTTCGGAGCACAGATAGGTGTTCGCCTGATTTTCGTGTTGGGCTTTAAATATATTGTTAGTTCCTCGTACGCATTCATCTAGACTGAATTGGCGGGGTTCGCTAATTTCTTGCGCTCCCATTTCGGAGCACAGATAGGTGTTCACCTGATTTTCGTATTAGGCTTTAAATATATTGCTAGTTCCTCATACTCATTCATCTACACTGAATTGGCGGGGTTCGCTACTTTATTTCGCTCCCATTTCGGAGCACAGATAGGTGTTCGCCTGATTTTCGTATTAGGCTTTAAATATATTGCTAGTTCCTCATACTCATTCATCTATACTGAATTGGCGGGGTTCGCTAATTTCTTGCGCTCCCATTTCGGAGCACAGATAGGTGTTCGCCTGATTTTCGTATTGGGCTTTAAATATATTGCTTGTTCCTCATACTCATTCATCTATACTTAATTGGCGGGGTTCGCTAATTTCTTGCACTCCCATTTCGGAGCACAGATAGGTGTTCGCCTGATTTTTGTATTAGGCTTTAAATATATTGCTAGTTCCTCATACTCATTCATCTACACTGAAATGGCGGGGTTCGCTACTTTCTTGCGCTCCCATTTCGGAGCACAGATAGGTGTTCGCCTCATTTTCGTATTGGGCTTTAAATATATTGCTAGTTCTTCATACTCATTCATCTAGACTGAATTGGCGGGGTTAGCTAATTGCTTGCGCTCTCATTTCGGAGCACAGATAGGTGTTCGCCTGATTTTCGTATTAGGATTTAAATATATTGTTAGTTCCTCGTACGCATTCATCTAGACTGAATTGACGGGGTTCGCTAATTTCTTGCGCTCCCATTTCGGAGCACAAATAGGTGTTCGCCTGATTTTCGTATTGGACTTTAAATATATTGCTAGTTCTTCATACTCATTCATCTAGACTGAATTGGCGGGGTTCCCTACTTTCTTCCGCTCTCATTTCGGAGCACGGATAGGTGTTCGCCTCATTTTCGTATTGGGCTTTAAATATATTGCTAGTTCTTCATACTCATTCATCTAGACTGAATTGGCGGGGTTAGCTAATTTCTTGCGCTCTCATTTCGGAGCACAGATAGGTGTTCGCCTGATTTTCGTATTAGGCTTTAAATATATTGTTAGTTCCTCGTACGCATTCATCTAGACTGAATTGACGGGGTTCGCTAATTTCTTGCGCTCCCATTTCGGAGCACAGATAGGTGTTCGCCTCATTTTCGTATTGGGCTTTAAATATATTGCTAGTTCTTCATACTCATTCATCTAGACTGAATTGGCGGGGTTAGCTAATTTCTTGCGCTCTCATTTCGGAGCACAGATAGGTGTTCGCCTGATTTTCGTATTGGGCTTTAAATATATTGCTAGTTCTTCATACTCATTCATCTAGACTGAATTGGCGGGGTTAGCTAATTTCTTGCGCTCTCATTTCGGAGCACAGATAGGTGTTCGCCTGATTTTCGTATTAGGCTTTAAATAAAGTGTTAGTTCCTCGTACGCATTCATCTAGACTGAATTGACGGGGTTCGCTAATTTCTTGCGCTCCCATTTTGGAGCACAAACAGGTGTTCGCCTGATTTTCGTATTGGGCTTTAAATATATTGCTAGTTCTTCATACTCATTCATCTAGACTGAATTGGCGGGGTTCGCTACTTTCTTCCGCTCTCATTTCGGAGCACAGATAGGTGTTCGCCTGATTTTCGTATTGGGCTTTAAATATATTGCTAGTTCTTCATACTCATTAATCTACACTGAATTGGCGGGGTTCGCTAATTTCTTGCGCTCCCATTTCGGAGCACAGATAGGTGTTCGCCTGATTTTCGTATTGGGCTTTAAATATATTGCTTGTTCCTCAGACTGATTCATCTACACTGAATTGGTGGGGTTCACTACTTTCTTGCGCTCCCATTTCGGAGCACAGATAGGTGTTCGCCTGATTTTCGTATTGGGCTTTAAATATATTGCTTGTTCCTCATACTCATTCATCTAGACTGAATTGGCGGGGTTCGCTAATTTCTTGCGCTTCCATTTCGGACCACAGATAGGTGTTCGCCTGATTTTCGTATTAGGCTTTAAATATATTGCTAGTTCCTCATACTCATTCATCTACACTGAATTGGCGGGGTTGGCTACTTTCTTGCGCTCCCATTTCGGAGCACAGATAGGTGTTCGCCTGATTTTCGTATTGGGCTTTAAATATATTGCTAGTTCTTCATACTCATTCATCTAGACTGAATTGGCGGGGTTAGCTAATTTCTTGCGCTCTCATTTCGGAGCACAGATAGGTGTTCGCCTGATTTTCGTATTAGGCTTTAAGTATATTGTTAGTTCCTCGTACGCATTCATCTAGACTGAATTCACGGGGTTCGCTAATTTCTTGCGCTCCCTTTTCGGAGCAGAAATAGGTGTTCGCCTGATTTTCGTATTGGGCTTTAAATATATTGCTAGTTCTTCATACTCATTCATCTAGACTGAATTGGCGGGGTTCGCTACTTTCTTCCGCTCTCATTTCGGAGCACAGATAGGTGTTCGCCTGATTTTCGTAATAGCTCTAAATATATTTAGTTCTTCATACTCATTCATCTACACTGAATTGGCGGGGTTCGCTAATTTCTTGCGCTCCCATTTCGGAGCACAGATAGGTGTTCGCCTGATTTTCGTATTGGGCTTTAAATATATTGCTTGTTCCTCAGACTCATTCATCTACACTGAATTGTTGGGGTTCAATACTTTCTTGCGCTCCCATTTCGGACCACAGATAGGTGTTCGCCTGATTTTCGTATTAGGCTTTAAATATATTGCTAGTTCCTCATACTCATTCATCAACACTGAATTGGCGGGGTTCGCTACTTTCTTGCGCTCCCATTTGGGAGCACAGATAGGCGTTCGCCTCATTTTCGTATTGGGCTTTAAATATATTGCTAGTTCTTCATACTCATTCATCTAGACTGAATTGGCGGGGTTAGCTAATTTCTTGCGCTCTCATTTCGGAGCACAGATAGGTGTTCGCCTGATTTTCGTATTGGGCTTTAAATATATTGCTAGTTCTTCATACTCATTCATCTAGACTGATTTGGCGGGGTTAGCTAATTTCTTGCGCTCTCATTTCGGAGCACAGATAGGTGTTCGCCTGATTTTCGTATTAGGCTTTAAATAAAGTGTTAGTTCCTCGTACGCATTCATCTAGACTGAATTGACGGGGTTCGCTAATTTCTTGCGCTCCCATTTCGGAGCACAAACAGGTGTTCGCCTGATTTTCGTATTGGGCTTTAAATATATTGCTAGTTCTTCATACTCATTCATCTACACTGAATTGGCGGGGTTCGCTACTTTCTTGCGCTCCCATTTCGGAGCACAGATAGGTGTTCGCCTGATTTTCGTAATGCGCTTTAAATATATTGTTTGTTCCTCATACTCATTCATCTACACTGAATTGGCGGGGTTCGCTACTTTCTTGCGCTCCCATTTCGGAGCACAGATAGGTATTCGCCTGATTTTCGTATTGGGCTTTGAATATATTGCTAGTTCTTCATACTCATTCATCTAGACTGAACTGGCGGGGTTAGCTAATTTCTTGCGCTCTCATTTCGGAGCACAGATAGGTGTTCGCCTGATTTTCGCATTAGGGTTTAAATATATTGCTAGTTCCTCATACTCATTCATCTAGACTGAATTGGCGTGGTTCGCTAATTTCTTACGCTTCCATTTCGGAGCACAGATAGGTGTTCGCCTAATTTTCGTATTAGGCTTTAAATATATTGCTAGTTCCTCATACTCATTCATCTACACTGAATTGGCGGGGTTCGCTACTTTCTTGCGCTCCCATTTCGGAGCACAGATAGGTTTTCGCCTGATTTTCGTAATGCGCTTTAAATATATTGTTTGTTCCTCATACTCATTCATCTACACTGAATTGGCGGGGTTCGCTACTTTCTTGCGCTCCCATTTCGGAGCACAGATAGGTGTGCGCCTGATTTTCGTATTGGGATTTAAATATATTGCTAGTTCTTCATACTCATTCATCTAGACTGAATTGGCGGGGTTCGCTACTTTCTTCCGCTCTCATTTCGGAGCACAGATAGGTGTTCGCCTGATTTTCGTATTAGGCACTAAATATATTTAGTTCTTCATACTCATTCATCTACACTGAATTGGCGGGGTTCGCTAATTTCTTGCGCTCCCATTTCGGAGCACAGATAGGTGTTCGCCTGATTTTCGTATTGGGCTTTAAATATATTGCTTGTTCCTCAGACTCATTCATCTACACTGAATTGGCGGGGTTCACTACTTTCTTGCGCTCCCATTTCGGACCACAGATAGGTGTTCGCCTGATTTTCGTATTAGGCTTTAAATATATTGCTAGTTCCTCATACTCATTCATCAACACTGAATTGGCGGGGTTCGCTACTTTCTTGCGCTCCCATTTGGGAGCACAGATAGGCGTTCGCCTCATTTTCGTATTGGGCTTTACATATATTGCTAGTTCTTCCTACTCATTCATCTAGACTGAATTGGCGGGGTTAGCTAATTTCTTGCGCTCTCATTTCGGAGCACAGATAGGTGTTCGCCTGATTTTCGTATTGGGCTTTAAATATATTGCTAGTTCTTCATACTCATTCATCTAGACTGATTTGGCGGGGTTAGCTAATTTCTTGCGCTCTCATTTCGGAGCACAGATAGGTGTTCGCCTGATTTTCGTATTAGGCTTTAAATAAAGTGTTAGTTCCTCGTACGCATTCATCTAGACTGAATTGACGGGGTTCGCTAATTTCTTGCGCTCCCATTTCGGAGCACAAACAGGTGTTCGCCTGATTTTCGTATTGGGCTTTAAATATATTGCTAGTTCTTCATACTCATTCATCTAGACTGAATTGGCGGGGTTCGCTACTTTCTTCCGCTCTCATTTCGGAGCACAGATAGGTGTTCGCCTGATTTTCGTATTAGGCACTAAATATATTTAGTTCTTCATACTCATTCATCTACACTGAATTGGCGGGGTTCGCTAATTTCTTGCGCTCCCATTTCGGAGCACAGATAGGTGTTCGCCTGATTTTCGTATTGGGCTTTAAATATATTGCTTGTTCCTCAGACTCATTCATCTACACTGAATTGGCGGGGTTCACTACTTTCTTGCGCTCCCATTTCGGACCACAGATAGGTGTTCGCCTGATTTTCGTATTAGGCTTTAAATATATTGCTAGTTCCTCATACTCATTCATCAACACTGAATTGGCGGGGTTCGCTACTTTCTTGCGCTCCCATTTGGGAGCACAGATAGGCGTTCGCCTGATTTTCGTATTAGGCTTTAAATATATTGCTAGTTCCTCATACTCATTCATCAACACTGAATTGGCGGGGTTCGCTACTTTCTTGCGCTCCCATTTGGGAGCACAGATAGGCGTTCGCCTCATTTTCGTATTGGGCTTTACATATATTGCTAGTTCTTCATACTCATTCATCTAGACTGAATTGGCGGGGTTAGCTAATTTCTTGCGCTCTCATTTCGGAGCACAGATAGGTGTTCGCCTGATTTTCGTATTGGGCTTTAAATATATTGCTAGTTCTTCATACTCACTCATCTAGACTGATTTGGCGGGGTTAGCTAATTTCTTGCGCTCTCATTTCGGAGCACAGATAGGTGTTCGCCTGATTTTCGTATTAGGCTTTAAATAAAGTGTTAGTTCCTCGTACGCATTCATCTAGACTGAATTGACGGGGTTCGCTAATTGCTTGCGCTTCCATTTCGGAGCACAAACAGGTGTTCGCCTGATTTTCGTATTGGGCTTTAAATATATTGCTAGTTCTTCATACTCATTCATCTAGACTGAATTGGCGGGGTTCGCTACTTTCTTCCGCTCTCATTTCGGAGCACAGATAGATGTTCGCCTGATTTTCGTATTAGGCTGAAAATATATTGCTAGTTCCTCATACTCATTCATCTACACTGAATTGGCGGGGTTCGCTACTTTCTTGCGCTCCCATTTCGGAGCACAGATAGGTGTTCGCCTGATTTTCGTAATGCGCTTTAAATATATTGTTTGTTCCTCATACTCATTCATCTACACTGAATTCGCGGGGTTCGCTACTTTCTTGCGCTCCCATTTCGGAGCACAGATAGGTATTCGCCTGATTTTCGTATTGGGCTTTAAATATATTGCTAGTTCTTCATACTCATTCATCTAGACTGAATTGGCGGGGTTAGCTAATTTCTTGCGCTCCCATTTCGGAGCACAGATAGGTTTTCGCCTGATTTTCGTAATGCGCTTTAAATATATTGTTTGTTCCTCATACTCATTCATCTACACTGAATTGGCGGGGTTCGCTACTTTCTTGCGCTCCCATTTCGGAGCACAGATAGGTGTTCGCCTGATTTTCGTATTGGGCTTTAAATATATTGCTAGTTCTTCATACTCATTCATCTAGACTGAATTGGCGGGGTTCGCTACTTTCTTGCGCTCCCATTTGGGAGCACAGATAGGCGTTCGCCTCATTTTCGTATTGGGCTTTAAATATATTGCTAGTTCTTCATACTCATTCATCTAGACTGAATTGGCGGGGTTAGCTAATTTCTTGCGCTCTCATTTCGGAGCACAGATAGGTGTTCGCCTGATTTTCGTATTGGGCTTTAAATATATTGCTAGTTCTTCATACTCATTCATCTAGACTGATTTGGCGGGGTTAGCTAATTTCTTGCGCTCTCATTTCGGAGCACAGATAGGTGTTCGCCTGATTTTCGTATTAGGCTTTAAATAAAGTGTTAGTTCCTCGTACGCATTCATCTAGACTGAATTGACGGGGTTCGCTAATTTCTTGCGCTCCCATTTCGGAGCACAAACAGGTGTTCGCCTGATTTTCGTATTGGGCTTTAAATATATTGCTAGTTCTTCGTACTCATTCATCTAGACTGAATTGGCGGGGTTAGCTAATTTCTTGCGCTCTCATTTCGGAGCACAGATAGGTGTTCGCCTGATTTTCGTATTGGGCTTTAAATATATTGCTAGTTCTTCATACTCATTCATCTAGACTGAATTGGCGGGGTTAGCTAATTTCTTGCGCTCTCATTTCGGAGCACAGATAGGTGTTCGCCTGATTTTCGTATTAGGCTATAAATATATTGTTAGTTCCTCGTACGCATTCATCTAGACTGAATTGACGGGGTTCGCTAATTTCTTGCGCTCCCATTTCGGAGCACAAATAGGTGTTCGCCTGATTTTCGTATTGGGCTTTAAATATATTGCTAGTTCTTCATACTCATTCATCTAGACTGAATTGGCGGGGTTCGCTACTTTCTTCCGCTCTCATTTCGGAGCACAGATAGGTGTTCACCTGATTTTCGTATTAGGCTCTAAATATATTGTTAGTTCTTCATACTCATTCATCTACACTGAATTGGCGGGGTTCGCAAATTTCTTGCGCTCCCATTTCGGAGCACAGATAGGTGTTCGCCTGATTTTCCTATTGGGCTTTAAATATATTGTTTGTTCCTCAGACTCATTCATCTACACTGAATTGGCGGGGTTCACTACTTTCTTGCGTTCCCATTTCGGACCACAGATAGGTGTTCGCCTGATTTTCGTATTGGGCTTTAAATATATTGCTAGTTCCTCATACTCATTCATCTACACTGAAAAGGCGGGGTTCGCTACTTTCTTGCGCTCCCATTTGGGAGCACAGATAGGTGTTCGCCTCATTTTCGCATTGGGCTTTAAATATATTGCTAGTTCTTCATACTCATTCATCTAGACTGAATTGGCGGGGTTAGCTAATTTCTTGCGCTCTCATTTCGGAGCACAGATAGGTGTTCGCCTGATTTTCGTATTGGGCTTTAAATATATTGCTAGTTCTTCATACTCATTCATCTAGACTGAATTGTCGGGGTTCGCTACTTTCTTCCGCTCTCATTTCGGAGCACTGATAGATGTTCGCCTGATTTTCGTATTAGGCTTAAAATATATTGCTAGTTCCTCATACTCATTCATCTACACTGAATTGGCGGGGTTCGCTACTTTCTTGCGCTCCCATTTCGGAGCACAGATAGGTATTCGCCTGATTTTCGTATTGGGCTTTAAATATATTGCTAGTTCTTCATACTCATTCATCTAGACTGAATTGGCGGGGTTAGCTAATTTCTTGCGCTCTCATTTCGGAGCACAGATAGGTGTTCGCCTGATTTTCGTATTAGGGTTTAAATATATTGCTTGTTCCTCATACTCATTCATCTAGACTGAATTGGCGGGGTTCGCTAATTTCTTACGCTTGCATTTCGGAGCACAGATAGGTGTTCGCCTGATTTTCGTATTAGGCTTTAAATATATTGCTAGTTCCTCATACTCATTCATCTACACTGAATTGGCGGGGTTCGCTACTTTCTTGCGCTCCCATTTCGGAGCACAGATAGGTGTTCGCCTGATTTTCGTAATGCGCTTTAAATACATTGTTTGTTCCTCATACTCATTCATCTACACTGAATTGGCGGGGTTCGCTACTTTCTTGCGCTCCCATTTCGGAGCACACATAGGTGTTCGCCTGATTGTCGTATTGGGCTTTAAATGTATTGCTAGTTCTTCATACTCATTCATCTAGACTGAATTGGCGGGGTTCGCTACTTTCTTCCGCTCTCATTTCGGAGCACAGATAGGTGTTCGCCTGATTTTCGTATTAGGCTTCAAATATATTGTTAGTTCCTCGTACGCATTCATCTAGACTGAATAGGCGGGGTTCGCTAATTTATTGCGCTCCCTTTTCAGAGCACAGATAGGTGTTCGCCTGATTTTCGTATTAGGCTTTAAATATATTGCTAGTTCCTCATACTCATTCATCTACACTGAATTGGCGGGGTTCGCTACTTTCTTGCGCTCCCATTTCGGAGCACAGATAGGTGTTCGCCTGATTTTCGTATTAGGCTTTAAATATATTGTTAGTTCCTCGTACGCATTCATCTAGACTAAATTGGCGGGGTTCGCGTAATTTCTTGCGCTCCCATTTCGGAGCACAAATAGGTGTTCGCCTGATTTTCGTATTGGGCTTTAAATATATTGCTAGTTCTTCATACTCATTCATCTAGACTGAATTGGCGGGGTTCGCTGCTTTCTTCCGCTCTCATTTCGGAGCACAGATAGGTGTTCGCCTGATTTTCGTATTAGGCTTTAAATATATTGTTAGTTCCTCGTGCGCATTCATCTAGACTGAATTGGCGGGGTTCGCTAATTTCTTGCGCTCCCATTTCGGAGCACAGATTGGTGTTCGCCTGATTTTCGTATTAGGCTTTAAATATATTGCTAGTTCCTCATTCTCATTCATCTACACTGAATTGGCGGGGTTCGCTACTTTCTTGCGCTCCCATTTCGGTGCACAGATAGGTGTTCGCCTGATTTTCGTATTGGGCTTTAAATATATTGCTAGTTCTTCATACTCATTCATCTAGACTGAATTGGTTGGGTTAGCTAATTTCTTGCGCTCTAATTTCGGAACACAGATAGGTGTTTGCCTGATTTTCGTATTGGGCTTTTATATATTGCTAGTTCCTCATACTCATTCATCTATACTGAATTGGCGGGGTTCGCTACTTTCTTCCGCTCTCATTTCGGAGCACAGATATATGTTCGCCTGATTTTCGTATTAGGCTTTAAATATATTGCTAGTTCCTCATACTCATTCATCTACACTGAATTGGCGGGGTTCGCTACTTTCTTGCGCTCCCATTTCGGAGCACAGATAGGTGTTCGCCTGATTTTCGTAATGCGCTTTAAATATATTGTTTGTTCCTCATACTCATTCATCTACACTGAATTGGCGGGGTTCGCTACTTTCTTGCGCTCCCATTTCGGAGCACAGATAGGTGTTCGCCTGATTTTCGTATTGGGCTTTAAATATATTGCTAGTTCTTCATACTCATTCATCTAGACTGAATTGGCGGGGTTAGCTAATTTCTTGCGCTCTCATTTCGGAGCACAGATAGGTGTTCGCCTGATTTTCGTATTAGGGTTTAAATATATTGCTAGTTCTTCATACTCATTCATCTAGACTGAATTGGCGGGGTTAGCTAATTTCTTGCGCTCTCATTTCGGAGCACAGATAGGTGTTCGCCTGATTTTCGTATTAGGGTTTAAATATATTGCTTGTTCCTCATACTCATTCATCTAGACTGAATTGGTGGGGTTCGCTAATTTCTTACGCTTCCATTTCGGAGCACAGATAGGTGTTCGCCTGATTTTCGTATTAGGCTTTAAATATATTGCTAGTTCCTCATACTCATTCATCTACACTGAATTGGCGGGATTCGCTACTTTCTTGCGCTCCCATTTCGGAGCACAGATAGGTGTTCGCCTGATTTTCGTATTAGGCTTTAAATATATTGCTAGTTCCTCATACTCATTCATCTACACTGAATTGGCGGGGTTCGCTACTTTCTTGCGCTCCCATTTCGGAGCACAGATAGGTGTTCGCCTGATTTTCGTAATGCGCTTTAAATATATTGTTTGTTCCTCATACTCATTCATCTACACTGAATTGGCGGGGTTCGCTACTTTCTTGCGCTCCCATTTCGGCGCACAGATAGGTGTTCGCCTGATTTTCGTATTGGGCTTTAAATATATTGCTAGTTCTTCATACTCATTCATCTAGACTGAATTGGCGGGGTTAGCTCACTTCTTGCGCTCTCATTTCGAACACAGATAGGTGTTTGCCTGATTTTCGTATTGGGCTTTTCTATATTGCTAGTTCCTCATACTCATTCATCTATACTGAATTGGCGGGGTTCGCTACTTTCTTCCGCTCTCATTTCGGAGCACAGATAGATGTTCGCCTGATTTTCGTATTAGGCTTTAAATATATTGTTAGTTCCTCGTACGCATTCATCTAGACTGAATTGGCGGGGTTCGCTAATTTCTTGCGCTCCCATTTCGGAGCACAGATAGGTGTTCGCCTGATTTTCGTATTAGGCTTTAAATATATTGCTAGTTCATCATACTCATTCATCTACACTGAATTGGCGGGGTTCGCTACTTTCTTGCGCTCCCATTTCGGAGCATAGATAGGTGTTCGCCTGATTTTCGTATTGGGCTTTATATATATTGCTTGTTCCTGATACTCATTCATCTAGACTGAATTGGCGGGGTTCGCTACTTTCTTGCGCTCCCATTTCGGAGCACAGATAGGTGTTCGCCTGATTTCCGTATTGAGCTTTAAATATATTGCTAGTTCTTCATATTCATTCATCTAGACTGAATTGGCGGGGTTCGCTACTTTCTTCCGGTCTCATTTCGGAGCGCAGATAGGTGTTCGCCTGATTTTCGTATTAGGCTTTAAATATATTGTTTGTTCCTCATACTCATTCATCTACACTGAATTGGCGGTGTTCGCTACTTTCTTGCGCTCCCATTTCGGAGCACAGATAGGTGTTCGCCTGATTTTCGTATTGGGCTTTAAATATATTGCTAGTTCTTCATACTCATTCATCTAGACTGAATTGGCGGGGTTAGCTAATTTCTTGCGCTCTCATTTCGGAGCACAGATAGGTGTTCGCCTGATTTTCGTATTAGGCTTTAAATATATTGTTAGTTCCTCGTACGCATTCATCTAGACTAAATTGGCGGGGTTCGCGTAATTTCTTGCGCTCCCATTTCGGAGCACAAATAGGTGTTCGCCTGATTTTCGTATTGGGCTTTAAATATATTGCTAGTTCTTCATACTCATTCATCTAGACTGAATTGGCGGGGTTCGCTGCTTTCTTCCGCTCTCATTTCGGAGCACAGATAGGTGTTCGCCTGATTTTCGTATTAGGCTTTAAATATATTGTTAGTTCCTCGTGCGCATTCATCTAGACTGAATTGGCGGGGTTCGCTAATTTCTTGCGCTCCCATTTCGGAGCACAGATTGGTGTTCGCCTGATTTTCGTATTAGGCTTTAAATATATTGCTAGTTCCTCATTCTCATTCATCTACACTGAATTGGCGGGGTTCGCTACTTTCTTGCGCTCCCATTTCGGTGCACAGATAGGTGTTCGCCTGATTTTCGTATTGGGCTTTAAATATATTGCTAGTTCTTCATACTCATTCATCTAGACTGAATTGGTTGGGTTAGCTAATTTCTTGCGCTCTAATTTCGGAACACAGATAGGTGTTTGCCTGATTTTCGTATTGGGCTTTTATATATTGCTAGTTCCTCATACTCATTCATCTATACTGAATTGGCGGGGTTCGCTACTTTCTTCCGCTCTCATTTCGGAGCACAGATATATGTTCGCCTGATTTTCGTATTAGGCTTTAAATATATTGCTAGTTCCTCATACTCATTCATCTACACTGAATTGGCGGGGTTCGCTACTTTCTTGCGCTCCCATTTCGGAGCACAGATAGGTGTTCGCCTGATTTTCGTAATGCGCTTTAAATATATTGTTTGTTCCTCATACTCATTCATCTACACTGAATTGGCGGGGTTCGCTACTTTCTTGCGCTCCCATTTCGGAGCACAGATAGGTGTTCGCCTGATTTTCGTATTGGGCTTTAAATATATTGCTAGTTCTTCATACTCATTCATCTAGACTGAATTGGCGGGGTTAGCTAATTTCTTGCGCTCTCATTTCGGAGCACAGATAGGTGTTCGCCTGATTTTCGTATTAGGGTTTAAATATATTGCTTGTTCCTCATACTCATTCATCTAGACTGAATTGGTGGGGTTCGCTAATTTCTTACGCTTCCATTTCGGAGCACAGATAGGTGTTCGCCTGATTTTCGTATTAGGCTTTAAATATATTGCTAGTTCCTCATACTCATTCATCTACACTGAATTGGCGGGATTCGCTACTTTCTTGCGCTCCCATTTCGGAGCACAGATAGGTGTTCGCCTGATTTTCGTATTAGGCTTTAAATATATTGCTAGTTCCTCATACTCATTCATCTACACTGAATTGGCGGGGTTCGCTACTTTCTTGCGCTCCCATTTCGGAGCACAGATAGGTGTTCGCCTGATTTTCGTAATGCGCTTTAAATATATTGCTAGTTCTTCATACTCATTCATGTAGACTGAATTGGCGGGGTTAGCTAATTTCTTGCGCTCTCATTTCAGAGCACAGATAGGTGTTCGCCTGAGTTTCGTATTAGGGTTTAAATATATTGCTTGTTCCTCATACTCATTCATCTAGACTGAATTGGTGGGGTTCGCTAATTTCTTACGCTTCCATTTCGGAGCACAGATAGGTGTTCGCCTGATTTTCGTATTAGGCTTTAAATATATTGCTAGTTCCTCATACTCATTCATCTACACTGAATTGTCGGGATTCGCTACTTTCTTGCGCTCCCATTTCGGAGCACAGATAGGTGTTCGCCTGATTTTCGTATTAGGCTTTAAATATATTGCTAGTTCCTCATACTCATTCATCTACTCTGAATTGGCGGGGTTCGCTACTTTCTTGCGCTCCCATTTCGGAGCACAGATAGGTGTTCGCCTGATTTTCGTAATGCGCTTTAAATATATTGTTTGTTCCTCATACTCATTCATCTAGACTGAATTGGCGGGGTTCGCTACTTTCTTCCGCTCTCATTTCGGAGCACAGATAGGTGTTCGCCTGATTTTCGTATTAGGCTTTAAATATATTGTTAGTTCCTCGTACGCATTCATCTAGACTGAATTGGCGGGGTTCGCTAATTTCTTGCGCTCCCATTTCGGAGCACAGATAGGTGTTCGCCTGATTTTCGTATTAGGCTTTAAATATATTGCTAGTTCATCATACTCATTCATCTACACTGAATTGGCGGGGTTCGCTACTTTCTTGCGCTCCCATTTCGGAGCATAGATAGGTGTTCGCCTGATTTTCGTATTGGGCTTTATATATATTGCTTGTTCCTGATACTCATTCATCTAGACTGAATTGGCGGGGTTCGCTACTTTCTTGCGCTCCCATTTCGGAGCACAGATAGGTGTTCGCCTGATTTCCGTATTGAGCTTTAAATATATTGCTAGTTCTTCATATTCATTCATCTAGACTGAATTGGCGGGGTTCGCTACTTTCTTCCGGTCTCATTTCGGAGCGCAGATAGGTGTTCGCCTGATTTTCGTATTAGGCTTTAAATATATTGTTTGTTCCTCATACTCATTCATCTACACTGAATTGGCGGTGTTCGCTACTTTCTTGCGCTCCCATTTCGGAGCACAGATAGGTGTTCGCCTGATTTTCGTATTGGGCTTTAAATATATTGCTAGTTCTTCATACTCATTCATCTAGACTGAATTGGCGGGGTTAGCTAATTTCTTGCGCTCTCATTTCGGAGCACAGATAGGTGTTCGCCTGATTTTCGTATTAGGCTTTAAATATATTGTTAGTTCCTCGTACGCATTCATCTAGACTAAATTGGCGGGGTTCGCGTAATTTCTTGCGCTCCCATTTCGGAGCACAAATAGGTGTTCGCCTGATTTTCGTATTGGGCTTTAAATATATTGCTAGTTCTTCATACTCATTCATCTAGACTGAATTGGCGGGGTTCGCTGCTTTCTTCCGCTCTCATTTCGGAGCACAGATAGGTGTTCGCCTGATTTTCGTATTAGGCTTTAAATATATTGTTAGTTCCTCGTGCGCATTCATCTAGACTGAATTGGCGGGGTTCGCTAATTTCTTGCGCTCCCATTTCGGAGCACAGACTGGTGTTCGCCTGATTTTCGTATTAGGCTTTAAATATATTGCTAGTTCCTCATTCTCATTCATCTACACTGAATTGGCGGGGTTCGCTACTTTCTTGCGCTCCCATTTCGGTGCACAGATAGGTGTTCGCCTGATTTTCGTATTGGGCTTTAAATATATTGCTAGTTCTTCATACTCATTCATCTAGACTGAATTGGTTGGGTTAGCTAATTTCTTGCGCTCTAATTTCGGAACACAGATAGGTGTTTGCCTGATTTTCGTATTGGGCTTTTATATATTGCTAGTTCCTCATACTCATTCATCTATACTGAATTGGCGGGGTTCGCTACTTTCTTCCGCTCTCATTTCGGAGCACAGATATATGTTCGCCTGATTTTCGTATTAGGCTTTAAATATATTGCTAGTTCCTCATACTCATTCATCTACACTGAATTGGCGGGGTTCGCTACTTTCTTGCGCTCCCATTTCGGAGCACAGATAGGTGTTCGCCTGATTTTCGTAATGCGCTTTAAATATATTGTTTGTTCCTCATACTCATTCATCTACACTGAATTGGCGGGGTTCGCTACTTTCTTGCGCTCCCATTTCGGAGCACAGATAGGTGTTCGCCTGATTTTCGTATTGGGCTTTAAATATATTGCTAGTTCTTCATACTCATTCATCTAGACTGAATTGGCGGGGTTAGCTAATTTCTTGCGCTCTCATTTCGGAGCACAGATAGGTGTTCGCCTGATTTTCGTATTAGGGTTTAAATATATTGCTTGTTCCTCATACTCATTCATCTAGACTGAATTGGTGGGGTTCGCTAATTTCTTACGCTTCCATTTCGGAGCACAGATAGGTGTTCGCCTGATTTTCGTATTAGGCTTTAAATATATTGCTAGTTCCTCATACTCATTCATCTACACTGAATTGGCGGGATTCGCTACTTTCTTGCGCTCCCATTTCGGAGCACAGATAGGTGTTCGCCTGATTTTCGTATTAGGCTTTAAATATATTGCTAGTTCCTCATACTCATTCATCTACACTGAATTGGCGGGGTTCGCTACTTTCTTGCGCTCCCATTTCGGAGCACAGATAGGTGTTCGCCTGATTTTCGTAATGCGCTTTAAATATATTGTTTGTTCCTCATACTCATTCATCTACACTGAATTGGCGGGGTTCGCTACTTTCTTGCGCTCCCATTTCGGAGCACAGATAGGTGTTCGCCTGATTTTCGTATTGGGCTTTAAATATATTGCTAGTTCTTCATACTCATTCATGTAGACTGAATTGGCGGGGTTAGCTAATTTCTTGCGCTCTCATTTCAGAGCACAGATAGGTGTTCGCCTGAGTTTCGTATTAGGGTTTAAATATATTGCTTGTTCCTCATACTCATTCATCTAGACTGAATTGGTGGGGTTCGCTAATTTCTTACGCTTCCATTTCGGAGCACAGATAGGTGTTCGCCTGATTTTCGTATTAGGCTTTAAATATATTGCTAGTTCCTCATACTCATTCATCTACACTGAATTGTCGGGATTCGCTACTTTCTTGCGCTCCCATTTCGGAGCACAGATAGGTGTTCGCCTGATTTTCGTATTAGGCTTTAAATATATTGCTAGTTCCTCATACTCATTCATCTACTCTGAATTGGCGGGGTTCGCTACTTTCTTGCGCTCCCATTTCGGAGCACAGATAGGTGTTCGCCTGATTTTCGTAATGCGCTTTAAATATATTGTTTGTTCCTCATACTCATTCATCTAGACTGAATTGGCGGGGTTCGCTACTTTCTTCCGCTCTCATTTCGGAGCACAGATAGGTGTTCGCCTGATTTTCGTATTAGGCTTTAAATATATTGTTAGTTCCTCGTACGCATTCATCTAGACTGAATTGGCGGGGTTCGCTAATTTATTGCGCTCCCTTTTCGGAGCACAGATAGGTGTTCGCCTGATTTTCGTATTAGGCTTTAAATATATTGCTAGTTCCTCATACTCATTCATCTACACTGAATTGGCGGGGTTCGCTACTTTCTTGCGCTCCCATTTCGGAGCACAGATAGGTGTTCGCCTGATTTTCGTAATGCGCTTTAAATACATTGTTTGTTCCTCATACTCATTCATCTACACTGAATTGGCGGGGTTCGCTACTTTCTTGCGCTCCCATTTCGGAGCACAGATAGGTGTTCGCCTGATTTTCGTATTGGGCTTTGAATATATTGCTAGTTCCTCATACTCATTCATCTAGACTGAATTGGCGGGATTCGCTACTTTCTTCCGCTCTCATTTCGGAGCACAGATAGGTGTTCGCCTGATTTTCGTATTAGGCTTTAAATATATTGTTAGTTCCTCGTACGCATTCATCTAGAGAGAATTGGCGGGGTTCGCTAATTTCTTGCGCTCCAATTTCGGAGCACAGATAGGTGTTCGCCTGATTTTCGTATTAGGCTTTAAATATATTGCTAGTTCCTCATACTCATTCATCTACACTGAATTGGCGGGGTTCGCTACTTTCTTGCGCTCCCATTTCGGAGCACAGATAGGTGTTCGCCTGATTTTCGTATTGGGCTTTAAATATATTGCTAGTTCTTCATACTCATTCATCTAGACTGAATTGGCGGGGTTAGCTAATTTCTTGCGCTCTCATTTCGGAACACAGATAGGTGTTTGCCTGATTTTCGTATTGGGCTTTTATATATTGCTAGTTCCTCATACTCATTCATCTATACTGAATTGGCGGGGTTCGCTACTTTCTTCCGCTCTCATTTCGGAGCACAGATAGATGTTCGCCTGATTTTCGTATTAGGCTTTAAATATATTGCTAGTTCCTCATACTCATTCAGCTACACTGAATTGGCGGGGTTCGCTACTTTCTTGCGCTCCCATTTCGGAGCACAGATAGGTGTTCGCCTGATTTTCGTAATGCGCTTTAAATATATTGTTTGTTCCTCATACTCATTCATCTACACTGAATTGCCGGGGTTCGCTACTTTCTTGCGCTCCCATTTCGGAGCACAGATAGGTGTTCGCCTGATTTTCGTATTGGGCTTTAAATATATTGCTAGTTCTTCATACTCATTCATCTAGACTGAATTGGTGGGGTTAGCTAATTTCTTGCGCTCTCATTTCGGAGCACAGATAGGTGTTCGCCTGATTTTCGTATTGGGCTTTAAATATATTGCTAGTTCTTCATACTCATTCATCTAGACTGAATTGGCGGGGTTAGCTAATTTCTTGCGCTCTCATTTCGGAGCACAGATAGGTGTTCGCGTGATTTTCGTATTAGGCTTTAAATATATTGCTAGTTCCTCGTACGCATTCATCTAGACTGAATTGGCGGGGTTCGCTAATTTATTGCGCTCCCTTTTCGGAGCACAGATAGGTGTTTGCCTGATTTTCGTATTGGGCTTTTCTATATTGCTAGTTCCTCATACTCATTCATCTAGACTGAATTGGCGGGGTTCGCTACTTTCTTGCGCTCCCATTTCGGAGCACAGATAGGTGTTCGCCTGATTTCCGTATTGAGCTTTAAATATATTGCTAGTTCTTCATATTCATTCATCTACACTGAATTGGCGGGGTTCGCTACTTTCTTGCGCTCCCATTTCGGAGCACAGATAGGTGTTCGCCTGATTTTCGTATTGGGCTTTAAATATATTGCTAGTTCATCATACTCATTCATCTAGACTGAATTGGCGGGGTTAGCTAATTTCTTGCGCTCTAATTTCGGAACACAGATAGGTGTTTGCCTGATTTTCGTATTGGGCTTTTATATATTGCTAGTTCCTCATACTCATTCATCTATACTGAATTGGCGAGGTTCGCTACTTTCTTCCGCTCTCATTTCGGAGCACAGATAGATGTTCGCCTGATTTTCGTATTAGGCTTTAAATATATTGCTTGTTCCTGATACTCATTCATCTAGACTGAATTGGCGGGGTTCGCTACTTTCTTGCGCTCCCATTTCGGAGCACAGATAGGTGTTCGCCTGATTTCCGTATTGAGCTTTAAATATATTGCTAGTTCTTCATATTCATTCATCTAGACTGAATTGGCGGGGTTCGCTACTTTCTTCCGGTCTCATTTCGGAGCGCAGATAGGTGTTCGCCTGATTTTCGTATTAGGCTTTAAATATATTGTTTGTTCCTCATACTCATTCATCTACACTGAATTGGCGGTGTTCGCTACTTTCTTGCGCTCCCATTTCGGAGCACAGATAGGTGTTCGCCTGATTTTCGTATTGGGCTTTAAATATATTGCTAGTTCTTCATACTCATTCATCTAGACTGAATTGGCGGGGTTAGCTAATTTCTTGCGCTCTCATTTCGGAGCACAGATAGGTGTTCGCCTGATTTTCGTATTGGGCTTTATATATATTGCTTGTTCCTGATACTCATTCATCTAGACTGAATTGGTTGGGTTAGCTAATTTCTTGCGCTCTAATTTCGGAACACAGATAGGTGTTTGCCTGATTTTCGTATTGGGCTTTTATATATTGCTAGTTCCTCATACTCATTCATCTATACTGAATTGGCGGGGTTCGCTACTTTCTTCCGCTCTCATTTCGGAGCACAGATATATGTTCGCCTGATTTTCGTATTAGGCTTTAAATATATTGCTAGTTCCTCATACTCATTCATCTACACTGAATTGGCGGGGTTCGCTACTTTCTTGCGCTCCCATTTCGGAGCACAGATAGGTGTTCGCCTGATTTTCGTAATGCGCTTTAAATATATTGTTTGTTCCTCATACTCATTCATCTACACTGAATTGGCGGGGTTCGCTACTTTCTTGCGCTCCCATTTCGGAGCACAGATAGGTGTTCGCCTGATTTTCGTATTGGGCTTTAAATATATTGCTAGTTCTTCATACTCATTCATCTAGACTGAATTGGCGGGGTTAGCTAATTTCTTGCGCTCTCATTTCGGAGCACAGATAGGTGTTCGCCTGATTTTCGTATTAGGGTTTAAATATATTGCTTGTTCCTCATACTCATTCATCTAGACTGAATTGGTGGGGTTCGCTAATTTCTTACGCTTCCATTTCGGAGCACAGATAGGTGTTCGCCTGATTTTCGTATTAGGCTTTAAATATATTGCTAGTTCCTCATACTCATTCATCTACACTGAATTGGCGGGATTCGCTACTTTCTTGCGCTCCCATTTCGGAGCACAGATAGGTGTTCGCCTGATTTTCGTATTAGGCTTTAAATATATTGCTAGTTCCTCATACTCATTCATCTACACTGAATTGGCGGGGTTCGCTACTTTCTTGCGCTCCCATTTCGGAGCACAGATAGGTGTTCGCCTGATTTTCGTAATGCGCTTTAAATATATTGTTTGTTCCTCATACTCATTCATCTACACTGAATTGGCGGGGTTCGCTACTTTCTTGCGCTCCCATTTCGGAGCACAGATAGGTGTTCGCCTGATTTTCGTATTGGGCTTTAAATATATTGCTAGTTCTTCATACTCATTCATGTAGACTGAATTGGCGGGGTTAGCTAATTTCTTGCGCTCTCATTTCAGAGCCCAGATAGGTGTTCGCCTGAGTTTCGTATTAGGGTTTAAATATATTGCTTGTTCCTCATACTCATTCATCTAGACTGAATTGGTGGGGTTCGCTAATTTCTTACGCTTCCATTTCGGAGCACAGATAGGTGTTCGCCTGATTTTCGTATTAGGCTTTAAATATATTGCTAGTTCCTCATACTCATTCATCTACACTGAATTGTCGGGATTCGCTACTTTCTTGCGCTCCCATTTCGGAGCACAGATAGGTGTTCGCCTGATTTTCGTATTAGGCTTTAAATATATTGCTAGTTCCTCATACTCATTCATCTACTCTGAATTGGCGGGGTTCGCTACTTTCTTGCGCTCCCATTTCGGAGCACAGATAGGTGTTCGCCTGATTTTCGTAATGCGCTTTAAATATATTGTTTGTTCCTCATACTCATTCATCTAGACTGAATTGGCGGGGTTCGCTACTTTCTTCCGCTCTCATTTCGGAGCACCGATAGGTGTTCGCCTGATTTTCGTATTAGGCTTTAAATATATTGTTAGTTCCTCGTACGCATTCATTTAGACTGAATTGGCGGGGTTCGCTAATTTATTGCGCTCCCTTTTCGGAGCACAGATAGGTGTTCGCCTGATTTTCGTATTAGGCTTTAAATATATTGCTAGTTCCTCATACTCATTCATCTACACTGAATTGGCGGGGTTCGCTACTTTCTTGCGCTCCCATTTCGGAGCACAGATAGGTGTTCGCCTGATTTTCGTAATGCGCTTTAAATACATTGTTTGTTCCTCATACTCATTCATCTACACTGAATTGGCGGGGTTCGCTACTTTCTTGCGCTCCCATTTCGGAGCACAGATAGGTGTTCGCCTGATTTTCGTATTGGGCTTTGAATATATTGCTAGTTCCTCATACTCATTCATCTAGACTGAATTGGCGGGATTCGCTACTTTCTTCCGCTCTCATTTCGGAGCACAGATAGGTGTTCGCCTGATTTTCGTATTAGGCTTTAAATATATTGTTAGTTCCTCGTACGCATTCATCTAGAGAGAATTGGCGGGGTTCGCTAATTTCTTGCGCTCCAATTTCGGAGCACAGATAGGTGTTCGCCTGATTTTCGTATTAGGCTTTAAATATATTGCTAGTTCCTCATACTCATTCATCTACACTGAATTGGCGGGGTTCGCTACTTTCTTGCGCTCCCATTTCGGAGCACAGATAGGTGTTCGCCTGATTTTCGTATTGGGCTTTAAATATATTGCTAGTTCTTCATACTCATTCATCTAGACTGAATTGGCGGGGTTAGCTAATTTCTTGCGCTCTCATTTCGGAACACAGATAGGTGTTTGCCTGATTTTCGTATTGGGCTTTTATATATTGCTAGTTCCTCATACTCATTCATCTATACTGAATTGGCGGGGTTCGCTACTTTCTTCCGCTCTCATTTCGGAGCACAGATAGATGTTCGCCTGATTTTCGTATTAGGCTTTAAATATATTGCTAGTTCCTCATACTCATTCAGCTACACTGAATTGGCGGGGTTCGCTACTTTCTTGCGCTCCCATTTCGGAGCACAGATAGGTGTTCGCCTGATTTTCGTAATGCGCTTTAAATATATTGTTTGTTCCTCATACTCATTCATCTACACTGAATTGGCGGGGTTCGCTACTTTCTTGCGCTCCCATTTCGGAGCACAGATAGGTGTTCGCCTGATTTTCGTATTGGGCTTTAAATATATTGCTAGTTCTTCATACTCATTCATCTAGACTGAATTGGTGGGGTTAGCTAATTTCTTGCGCTCTCATTTCGGAGCACAGATAGGTGTTCGCCTGATTTTCGTATTGGGCTTTAAATATATTGCTAGTTCTTCATACTCATTCATCTAGACTGAATTGGCGGGGTTAGCTAATTTCTTGCGCTCTCATTTCGGAGCACAGATAGGTGTTCGCGTGATTTTCGTATTAGGCTTTAAATATATTGCTAGTTCCTCGTACGCATTCATCTAGACTGAATTGGCGGGGTTCGCTAATTTATTGCGCTCCCTTTTCGGAGCACAGATAGGTGTTTGCCTGATTTTCGTATTGGGCTTTTCTATATTGCTAGTTCCTCATACTCATTCATCTAGACTGAATTGGCGGGGTTCGCTACTTTCTTGCGCTCCCATTTCGGAGCACAGATAGGTGTTCGCCTGATTTCCGTATTGAGCTTTAAATATATTGCTAGTTCTTCATATTCATTCATCTACACTGAATTGGCGGGGTTCGCTACTTTCTTGCGCTCCCATTTCGGAGCACAGATAGGTGTTCGCCTGATTTTCGTATTGGGCTTTAAATATATTGCTAGTTCATCATACTCATTCGTCTAGACTGAATTGGCGGGGTTAGCTAATTTCTTGCGCTCTAATTTCGGAACACAGATAGGTGTTTGCCTGATTTTCGTATTGGGCTTTTATATATTGCTAGTTCCTCATACTCATTCATCTATACTGAATTGGCGAGGTTCGCTACTTTCTTCCGCTCTCATTTCGGAGCACAGATAGATGTTCGCCTGATTTTCGTATTAGGCTTTAAATATATTGCTTGTTCCTGATACTCATTCATCTAGACTGAATTGGCGGGGTTCGCTACTTTCTTGCGCTCCCATTTCGGAGCACAGATAGGTGTTCGCCTGATTTCCGTATTGAGCTTTAAATATATTGCTAGTTCTTCATATTCATTCATCTAGACTGAATTGGCGGGGTTCGCTACTTTCTTCCGGTCTCATTTCGGAGCGCAGATAGGTGTTCGCCTGATTTTCGTATTAGGCTTTAAATATATTGTTTGTTCCTCATACTCATTCATCTACACTGAATTGGCGGTGTTCGCTACTTTCTTGCGCTCCCATTTCGGAGCACAGATAGGTGTTCGCCTGATTTTCGTATTGGGCTTTAAATATATTGCTAGTTCTTCATACTCATTCATCTAGACTGAATTGGCGGGGTTAGCTAATTTCTTGCGCTCTCATTTCGGAGCACAGATAGGTGTTCGCCTGATTTTCGTATTGGGCTTTATATATATTGCTTGTTCCTGATACTCATTCATCTAGACTGAATTGGCGGGGTTCGCTACTTTCTTGCGCTCCCATTTCGGAGCACAGATAGGTGTTCACCTGATTTCCGTATTGAGCTTTAAATATATTGCTAGTTCTTCATATTCATTCATCTAGACTGAATTGGCGGGGTTCGCTACTTTCTTCCGGTCTCATTTCGGAGCGCAGATAGGTGTTCGCCTGATTTTCGTATTAGGCTTTAAATATATTGTTTGTTCCTCATACTCATTCATCTACACTGAATTGGCGGTGTTCGCTACTTTCTTGCGCTCCCATTTCGGAGCACAGATAGGTGTTCGCCTGATTTTCGTATTGGGCTTTAAATATATTGCTAGTTCTTCATACTCATTCATCTAGACTGAATTGGCGGGGTTAGCTAATTTCTTGCGCTCTCATTTCGGAGCACAGATAGGTGTTCGCCTGATTTTCGTATTAGGCTTTAAATATATTGTTAGTTCCTCGTACGCATTCATCTAGACTAAATTGGCGGGGTTCGCGTAATTTCTTGCGCTCCCATTTCGGAGCACAAATAGGTGTTCGCCTGATTTTCGTATTGGGCTTTAAATATATTGCTAGTTCTTCATACTCATTCATCTAGACTGAATTGGCGGGGTTCGCTGCTTTCTTCCGCTCTCATTTCGGAGCACAGATAGGTGTTCGCCTGATTTTCGTATTAGGCTTTAAATATATTGTTAGTTCCTCGTGCGCATTCATCTAGACTGAATTGGCGGGGTTCGCTAATTTCTTGCGCTCCCATTTCGGAGCACAGATTGGTGTTCGCCTGATTTTCGTATTAGGCTTTAAATATATTGCTAGTTCCTCATTCTCATTCATCTACACTGAATTGGCGGGGTTCGCTACTTTCTTGCGCTCCCATTTCGGAGCACAGATAGGTGTTCGCCTGATTTTCGTATTGGGCTTTAAATATATTGCTAGTTCTTCATACTCATTCATCTAGACTGAATTGGCGGGGTTAGCTAATTTCTTGCGCTCTCATTTCGGAGCACAGATAGGTGTTCGCCTGATTTTCGTATTAGGGTTTAAATATATTGCTTGTTCCTCATACTCATTCATCTAGACTGAATTGGTGGGGTTCGCTAATTTCTTACGCTTCCATTTCGGAGCACAGATAGGTGTTCGCCTGATTTTCGTATTAGGCTTTAAATATATTGCTAGTTCCTCATACTCATTCATCTACACTGAATTGGCGGGATTCGCTACTTTCTTGCGCTCCCATTTCGGAGCACAGATAGGTGTTCGCCTGATTTTCGTATTAGGCTTTAAATATATTGCTAGTTCCTCATACTCATTCATCTACACTGAATTGGCGGGGTTCGCTACTTTCTTGCGCTCCCATTTCGGAGCACAGATAGGTGTTCGCCTGATTTTCGTAATGCGCTTTAAATATATTGTTTGTTCCTCATACTCATTCATCTACACTGAATTGGCGGGGTTCGCTACTTTCTTGCGCTCCCATTTCGGAGCACAGATAGGTGTTCGCCTGATTTTCGTATTGGGCTTTAAATATATTGCTAGTTCTTCATACTCATTCATGTAGACTGAATTGGCGGGGTTAGCTAATTTCTTGCGCTCTCATTTCAGAGCACAGATAGGTGTTCGCCTGAGTTTCGTATTAGGGTTTAAATATATTGCTTGTTCCTCATACTCATTCATCTAGACTGAATTGGTGGGGTTCGCTAATTTCTTACGCTTCCATTTCGGAGCACAGATAGGTGTTCGCCTGATTTTCGTATTAGGCTTTAAATATATTGCTAGTTCCTCATACTCATTCATCTACACTGAATTGTCGGGATTCGCTACTTTCTTGCGCTCCCATTTCGGAGCACAGATAGGTGTTCGCCTGATTTTCGTATTAGGCTTTAAATATATTGCTAGTTCCTCATACTCATTCATCTACTCTGAATTGGCGGGGTTCGCTACTTTCTTGCGCTCCCATTTCGGAGCACAGATAGGTGTTCGCCTGATTTTCGTAATGCGCTTTAAATATATTGTTTGTTCCTCATACTCATTCATCTAGACTGAATTGGCGGGGTTCGCTACTTTCTTCCGCTCTCATTTCGGAGCACAGATAGGTGTTCGCCTGATTTTCGTATTAGGCTTTAAATATATTGTTAGTTCCTCGTACGCATTCATCTAGACTGAATTGGCGGGGTTCGCTAATTTATTGCGCTCCCTTTTCGGAGCACAGATAGGTGTTCGCCTGATTTTCGTATTAGGCTTTAAATATATTGCTAGTTCCTCATACTCATTCATCTACACTGAATTGGCGGGGTTCGCTACTTTCTTGCGCTCCCATTTCGGAGCACAGATAGGTGTTCGCCTGATTTTCGTAATGCGCTTTAAATACATTGTTTGTTCCTCATACTCATTCATCTACACTGAATTGGCGGGGTTCGCTACTTTCTTGCGCTCCCATTTCGGAGCACAGATAGGTGTTCGCCTGATTTTCGTATTGGGCTTTGAATATATTGCTAGTTCCTCATACTCCTTCATCTAGACTGAATTGGCGGGATTCGCTACTTTCTTCCGCTCTCATTTCGGAGCACAGATAGGTGTTCGCCTGATTTTCGTATTAGGCTTTAAATATATTGTTAGTTCCTCGTACGCATTCATCTAGAGAGAATTGGCGGGGTTCGCTAATTTCTTGCGCTCCAATTTCGGAGCACAGATAGGTGTTCGCCTGATTTTCGTATTAGGCTTTAAATATATTGCTAGTTCCTCATACTCATTCATCTACACTGAATTGGCGGGGTTCGCTACTTTCTTGCGCTCCCATTTCGGAGCACAGATAGGTGTTCGCCTGATTTTCGTATTGGGCTTTAAATATATTGCTAGTTCTTCATACTCATTCATCTAGACTGAATTGGCGGGGTTAGCTAATTTCTTGCGCTCTCATTTCGGAACACAGATAGGTGTTTGCCTGATTTTCGTATTGGGCTTTTATATATTGCTAGTTCCTCATACTCATTCATCTATACTGAATTGGCGGGGTTCGCTACTTTCTTCCGCTCTCATTTCGGAGCACAGATAGATGTTCGCCTGATTTTCGTATTAGGCTTTAAATATATTGCTAGTTCCTCATACTCATTCAGCTACACTGAATTGGCGGGGTTCGCTACTTTCTTGCGCTCCCATTTCGGAGCACAGATAGGTGTTCGCCTGATTTTCGTAATGCGCTTTAAATATATTGTTTGTTCCTCATACTCATTCATCTACACTGAATTGGCGGGGTTCGCTACTTTCTTGCGCTCCCATTTCGGAGCACAGATAGGTGTTCGCCTGATTTTCGTATTGGGCTTTAAATATATTGCTAGTTCATCATACTCATTCATCTAGACTGAATTGGCGGGGTTAGCTAATTTCTTGCGCTCTAATTTCGGAACACAGATAGGTGTTTGCCTGATTTTCGTATTGGGCTTTTATATATTGCTAGTTCCTCATACTCATTCATCTATACTGAATTGGCGAGGTTCGCCACTTTCTTCCGCTCTCATTTCGGAGCACAGATAGATGTTCGCCTGATTTTCGTATTAGGCTTTAAATATATTGCTAGTTCCTCATACTCATTCATCTACACTGAATTGGCGGGGTTCGCTACTTTCTTGCGCTCCCATTTCGGAGCACAGATAGGTGTTCGCCTGATTTTCGTATTGGGCTTTAAATATATTGCTAGTTCTTCATACTCATTCATCTAGACTGAATTGGCGGGGTTAGCTAATTTCTTGCGCTCTCATTTCGGAGCACAGATAGGTGTTCGCCTGATTTTCGTATTAGGGTTTAAATATATTGCTTGTTCCTCATACTCATTCATCTAGACCGAATTGGTGGGGTTCGCTAATTTCTTACGCTTCCATTTCGGAGCACAGATAGGTGTTCGCCTGATTTTCGTATTAGGCTTTAAATATATTGCTAGTTCCTCATACTCATTCATCTACACTGAATTGGCGGGATTCGCTGCTTTCTTGCGCTCCCATTTCGGAGCACAGATAGGTGTTCGCCTGATTTTCTTATTAGGCTTTAAATATATTGCTAGTTCCTCATACTCATTCATCTACACTGAATTGGCGGGGTTCGCTACTTTCTTGCGCTCCCATTTCGGAGCACAGATAGGTGTTCGCCTGATTTTCGTAATGCGCTTTAAATATATTGTTTGTTCCTCATACTCATTTATCTACACTGAATTGGCGGGGTTCGCTACTTTCTTGCGCTCCCATTTCGGAGCACAGATAGGTGTTCGCCTGATTTTCGTATTGGGTTTTAAATATATTGCTAGTTCTTCATACTCATTCATCTAGACTGAATTGGCGGGGTTCGCTACTTTCTTCCGCTCTCATTTCGGAGCACAGATAGGTGTTCGCCTGATTTTCGTATTAGGCTTTAAATATATTGTTAGTTCCTCGTACGCATTCATCTAGACTGAATTGGCGGGGTTCGCTAATTTATTGCGCTCCCTTTTCGGAGCACAGATAGGTGTTCGCCTGATTTTCGTATTAGGCTTTAAATATATTGCTAGTTCCTCATACTCATTCATCTACACTGAATTGGCGGGGTTCGCAACTTTCTTGCGCTCCCATTTCGGAGCACAGATAGGTGTTCGCCTGATTTTCGTAATGCGCTTTAAATACATTGTTTGTTCCTCATACTCATTCATCTACACTGAATTGGCGGGGTTCGCTACTTTCTTGCGCTCCCATTTCGGAGCACAGATAGGTGTTCGCCTGATTTTCGTATTGGGCTTTGAATATATTGCTAGTTCCTCATACTCATTCATCTAGACTGAATTGGCGGGATTCGCTACTTTCTTCCGCTCTCATTTCGGAGCACAGATAGGTGTTCGCCTGATTTTCGTAATAGGCTTTAAATATATTGTTAGTTCCTCGTACGCATTCATCTAGACTGAATTGGCGGGGTTCGCTAATTTCTTGCGCTCCAATTTCGGAGCACAGATAGGTGTTCGCCTGATTTTCGTATTAGGCTTTAAATATATTGCTAGTTCCTCATACTCATTCATCTACACTGAATTGGCGGGGTTCGCTACTTTCTTGCGCTCCCATTTCGGAGCACAGATAGGTGTTCGCCTGATTTTCGTATTGGGCTTTAAATATATTGCTAGTTCTTCATACTCATTCATCTAGACTGAATTGGCGGGGTTAGCTAATTTCTTGCGCTCTCATTTCGGAACACAGATAGCTGTTTGCCTGATTTTCGTATTGGGCTTTTATATATTGCTAGTTCCTCATACTCATTCATCTATACTGAATTGGCGGGGTTCGCTACTTTCTTGCGCTCCCATTTCGGAGCACAGATAGGTGTTCGCCTGATTTTCGTATTGGGCTTGAAATATATTGTTAGTTCTTCATACTCATTCATCTAGACTGAATAGGCGGGGTTCGCTACTTTCTTCCGCTCTCATTTCGGAGCACAGATAGGCGTTCGCCTGATTTTCGTATTAGGCTTTAAATATATTGTTAGTTACTCGTACGCATTCATCTAGACTGAATTGGCGGGGTTCGCTAATTTATTGCGCTCCCTTTTCGGAGCACAGATAGGTGTTCGCCTGATTTTCGTATTAGGCTTTAAATATATTGCTAGTTCCTCATACTCATTCATCTACACTGAATTGGCGGGGTTCGCTACTTTCTTGCGCTCCCATTTCGGAGCACAGATAGGTGTTCGCCTGATTTTCGTATTGGGCTTTAAATATATTGCTAGTTCTTCATACTCATTCATCTAGACTGAATTGGCGGGGTTAGCTAATTTCTTGCGCTCTCATTTCGGAGCACAGATAGGTGTTCGCGTGATTTTCGTATTAGGCTTTAAATATATTGCTAGTTCCTCGTACGCATTCATCTAGACTGAATTGGCGGGGTTCGCTAATTTATTGCGCTCCCTTTTCGGAGCACAGATAGGTGTTTGCCTGATTTTCGTATTGGGCTTTTCTATATTGCTAGTTCCTCATACTCATTCATCTAGACTGAATTGGCGGGGTTCGCTACTTTCTTGCGCTCCCATTTCGGAGCACAGATAGGTGTTCGCCTGATTTCCGTATTGAGCTTTAAATATATTGCTAGTTCTTCATATTCATTCATCTAGACTGAATTGGCGGGGTTCGCTACTTTCTTGCGCTCCCATATCGGAGCACAGATAGGTGTTCGCCTGATTTTCGTATTAGGCTTTAAATATATTGCTAGTTCCTCATACTCATTCATCTACACTGAATTGGCGGGGTTCGCTACTTTCTTGCGCTCCCATTTCGGAGCACAGATAGGTGTTCGCCTGATTTTCGTATTGGGCTTTAAAGATATTGCTAGTTCTTCATAATCATTCATCTAGACTGAATTGGCGGGGTTCGCTACTTTCTTGCGCTCCCATTTCGGAGCACAGATAGGTGTTCGCCTGATTTTCGTATTGGGCTTTATATATATTGCTTGTTCCTGATACTCATTCATCTAGACTGAATTGGCGGGGTTCGCTACTTTCTTGCGCTCCAATTTCGGAGCACAGATAGGTGTTCGCCTGATTTCCGTATTGAGCTTTAAATATATTGCTAGTTCTTCATATTCATTCATCTAGACTGAATTGGCGGGGTTCGCTACTTTCTTCCGCTCTCATTTCGGAGCACAGATAGGTGTTCGCCTGATTTTCGTATTAGGCTTTAAATATATTGTTTGTTCCTCATACTCAATCATCTGCACTGAATTGGCGGGGTTCGCTACATTCTTGCGCGCCCATTTCGGAGCACAGATGGGTGTTCGCCTGATTTTCGTATTGGGCTTTAAATATATTGCTAGTTCTTCATACTCATTCATCTAGACTGAATTGGCGGGGTTAGCTAATTTCTTGCGCTCTCATTTCGGAGCACAGATAGGTGTTCGCCTGATTTTCGTATTAGGCTTTAAATATATTGTTAGTTCCTCGTACGCATTCATCTAGACTGAATTGGCGGGGTTCGCTAATTTCTTGCGCTCCCATTTCGGAGCACAAATAGGTGTTCGCCTGATTTTCCTATTGGGCTTTAAATATATTGCTAGTTCTTCATACTCATTCATCTAGACTGAATTGGCGGGGTTCGCTACTTTCTTCCGCTCTCATTTCGGAGCACAGATAGGTGTTCGCCTGATTTTCGTATTAGGCTTTAAATATATTGTTAGTTCCTCGTACGCATTCATCTAGACTGAATTGGCGGGGTTCGCTAATTTCTTGCGCTCCCATTTCGGAGCACAGATAGGTGTTCGCCTGATTTTCATATTAGGCTTTAAATATATTGCTAGTTCCTCATACTCATTCATCTACACTGAATTGGCGGGGTTCGCTACTTTCTTGCGCTCCCATTTCGGAGCACAGATAGGTGTTCGCCTGATTTTCGTATTGGGCTTTAAATATATTGCTAGTTCTTCATACTCATTCATCTAGACTGAATTGGCGGGTTTAGCTAATTTCTTGCGCTCTCATTTCGGAACACAGATAGGTGTTTGCCTGATTTTCGTATTGGGCTTTTATATATTGCTAGTTCCTCATACTCATTCATCTATACTGAATTGGCGGGGTTCGCTACTTTCTTCCGCTCTCATTTCGGAGCACAGATAGATGTTCGCCTGATTTTCGTATTAGGCTTTAAATATATTGCTAGTTCCTCATACTCATTCATCTAGACTGAATTGGCGGGGTTAGCTAATTTCTTGCGCTCTCATTTCGGAGCACAGATAGGTGTTCGCCTGATTTTCGTATTAGGCTTTAAATATATTGCTAGTTCCTCATACTCATTCATCTACACTGAATTGGCGGGGTTCGCTACTTTCTTGCGCTCCCATTTTGGAGCACAGATAGGTGTTCGCCTGATTTTCGTATTGGGCTTTAAATATATTGCTAGTTCTTCATACTCATTCATCTACACTGAATTGGCGGGGTTAGCTAATTTCTTGCGCTCTCATTTCGGAGCACAGATAGGTGTTCGCGTGATTTTCGTATTAGGCTTTAAATATATTGCTAGTTCCTCGTACGCATTCATCTAGACTGAATTGGCGGGGTTCGCTAATTTATTGCGCTCCCTTTTCAGAGCCCAGATAGGTGTTTGCCTGATTTTCGTATTGGGCTTTTCTATATTGCTAGTTCCTCATACTCATTCATCTAGACTGAATTGGCGGGGTTCGCTACTTTCTTGCGCTCCCATTTCGGAGCACAGATAGGTGTTCGCCTGATTTCCGTATTGAGCTTTAAATATATTGCTAGTTCTTCATATTCATTCATCTAGACTGAATTGGCGGGGTTCGCTACTTTCTTGCGCTCCCATATCGGAGCACAGATAGGTGTTCGCCTGATTTTCGTATTAGGCTTTAAATATATTGCTAGTTCCTCATACTCATTCATCTACACTGAATTGGCGGGGTTCGCTACTTTCTTGCGCTCCCATTTCGGAGCACAGATAGGTGTTCGCCTGATTTTCGTATTGGGCTTTAAATATATTGCTAGTTCTTCATACTCATTCATCTAGACTGAATTGGCGGGGTTAGCTAATTTCTTGCGCTCTCATTTCGGAACACAGATAGGTGTTTGCCTGATTTTCGTATTGGGCTTTTATATATTGCTAGTTCCTCATACTCATTCATCTATACTGAATTGGCGGGGTTCGCTACTTTCTTCCGCTCTCATTTCGGAGCACAGATAGATGTTCGCCTGATTTTCGTATTAGGCTTTAAATATATTGCTAGTTCCTCATACTCATTCATCTACACTGAATTGGCGGGGTTCGCTACTTTCTTGCGCTCCCATTTCGGAGCACAGATAGGTGTTCGCCTGATTTTCGTATTGGGCTTTAAATATATTGCTAGTTCTTCATAATCATTCATCTAGACTCAATTGGCGGGGTTCGCTACTTTCTTGCGCTCCCATTTCGGAGCACAGATAGGTGTTCGCCTGATTTTCGTATTGGGCTTTATATATATTGCTTGTTCCTGATACTCATTCATCTAGACTGAATTGGCGGGGTTCGCTACTTTCTTGCGCTCCAATTTCGGAGCACAGATAGGTGTTCGCCTGATTTCCGTATTGAGCTTTAAATATATTGCTAGTTCTTCATATTCATTCATCTAGACTGAATTGGCGGGGTTCGCTACTTTCTTCCGCTCTCATTTCGGAGCACAGATAGGTGTTCGCCTGATTTTCGTATTAGGCTTTAAATATATTGTTTGTTCCTCATACTCAATCATCTGCACTGAATTGGCGGGGTTCGCTACATTCTTGCGCGCCCATTTCGGAGCACAGATGGGTGTTCGCCTGATTTTCGTATTGGGCTTTAAATATATTGCTAGTTCTTCATACTCATTCATCTAGACTGAATTGGCGGGGTTAGCTAATTTCTTGCGCTCTCATTTCGGAGCACAGATAGGTGTTCGCCTGATTTTCGTATTAGGCTTTAAATATATTGTTAGTTCCTCGTACGCATTCATCTAGACTGAATTGGCGGGGTTCGCTAATTTCTTGCGCTCCCATTTCGGAGCACAAATAGGTGTTCGCCTGATTTTCCTATTGGGCTTTAAATATATTGCTAGTTCTTCATACTCATTCATCTAGACTGAATTGGCGGGGTTCGCTACTTTCTTCCGCTCTCATTTCGGAGCACAGATAGGTGTTCGCCTGATTTTCGTATTAGGCTTTAAATATATTGTTAGTTCCTCGTACGCATTCATCTAGACTGAATTGGCGGGGTTCGCCAATTTCTTGCGCTCCCATTTCGGAGCACAGATAGGTGTTCGCCTGATTTTCATATTAGGCTTTAAATATATTGCTAGTTCCTCATACTCATTCATCTACACTGAATTGGCGGGGTTCGCTACTTTCTTGCGCTCCCATTTCGGAGCACAGATAGGTGTTCGCCTGATTTTCGTATTGGGCTTTAAATATATTGCTAGTTCTTCATACTCATTCATCTAGACTGAATTGGCGGGTTTAGCTAATTTCTTGCGCTCTCATTTCGGAACACAGATAGGTGTTTGCCTGATTTTCGTATTGGGCTTTTATATATTGCTAGTTCCTCATACTCATTCATCTATACTGAATTGGCGGGGTTCGCTACTTTCTTCCGCTCTCATTTCGGAGCACAGATAGATGTTCGCCTGATTTTCGTATTAGGCTTTAAATATATTGCTAGTTCCTCATACTCATTCATCTACACTGAATTGGCGGGGTTAGCTAATTTCTTGCGCTCTCATTTCGGAGCACAGATAGGTGTTCGCCTGATTTTCGTATTAGGCTTTAAATATATTGCTTGTTCCTCATACTCATTCATCTACACTGAATTGGCGGGGTTCGCTACTTTCTTGCGCTCCCATTTTGGAGCACAGATAGGTGTTCGCCTGATTTTCGTATTGGGCTTTAAATATATTGCTAGTTCTTCATACTCATTCATCTACACTGAATTGGCGGGGTTAGCTAATTTCTTGCGCTCTCATTTTGGAGCACAGATAGGTGTTCGCGTGATTTTCGTATTAGGCTTTAAATATATTGCTAGTTCCTCATACATATTCAGCTACACTGAATTGGCGGGGTTCGCTACTTTCTTGCGCTCCCATTTCGGAGCACAGATAGGTGTTCGCCTGATTTTCGTAATGCGCTTTAAATATATTGCTTGTTCCTCATACTCATTCATCTACACTGAATTGGCGGGGTTAGCTAATTTCTTGCGCTCTCATTTCGGAACACAGATAGGTGTTTGCCTGATTTTCGTATTGGGCTTTTATATATTGCTAGTTCCTCATACTCATTCATCTATACTGAATTGGCGGGGTTCGCTACTTTCTTCCGCTCTCATTTCGGAGCACAGATAGATGTTCGCCTGATTTTCGTATTAGGCTTTAAATATATTGCTAGTTCCTCATACATATTCAGCTACACTGAATTGGCGGGGTTCGCTACTTTCTTGCGCTCCCATTTCGGAGCACAGATAGGTGTTCGCCTGATTTTCGTAATGCGCTTTAAATATATTGTTTGTTCCTCATACTCATTCATCTACACTGAATTGGCGGGGTTCGCTACTTTCTTGCGCTCCCATTTCGGAGCACAGATAGGTGTTCGCCTGATTTTCGTATTGGGCTTTAAATATATTGCTAGTTCTTCATACTCATTCATCTAGACTGAATTGGCGGGGTTAGCTAATTTCTTGCGCTCTCATTTCGGAGCACAGATAGGTGTTCGCCTGATTTTCGTATTGGGCTTAAATATATTGCTAGTTCTTCATACTCATTCATCTAGACTGAATTGGCGGGGTTAGCTAATTTCTTGCGCTCTCATTTCGGAGCACAGATAGGTGTTCGCGTGATTTTCGTATTAGGCTTTAAATATATTGCTAGTTCCTCGTACGCATTCATCTAGACTGAATTGGCGGGGTTCGCTAATTTATTGCGCTCCCTTTTCGGAGCACAGATAGGTGTTTGCCTGATTTTCGTATTGGGCTTTTCTATATTGCTAGTTCCTCATACTCATTCATCTAGACTGAATTGGCGGGGTTCGCTACTTTCTTGCGCTCCCATTTCGGAGCACAGATAGGTGTTCGCCTGATTTCCGTATTGAGCTTTAAACATATTGCTAGTTCTTCATATTCATTCATCTACACTGAATTGGCGGGGTTCGCTACTTTCTTGCGCTCCCATTTCGGAGCACAGATAGGTGTTCGCCTGATTTTCGTATTGGGCTTTAAATATATTGCTAGTTCATCATACTCATTCATCTAGACTGAATTGGCGGGGTTAGCTAATTTCTTGCGCTCTAATTTCGGAACACAGATAGGTGTTTGCCTGATTTTCGTATTGGGCTTTTATATATTGCTAGTTCCTCATACTCATTCATCTATACTGAATTGGCGGGGTTCGCTACTTTCTTCCGCTCTCATTTCGGAGCACAGATAGATGTTCGCCTGATTTTCGTATTAGGCTTTAAATATATTGCTAGTTCCTCACACTCATTCATCTACACTGAATTGGCGGGGTTCGCTACTTTCTTGCGCTCCCATTTCGGAGCACAGGTAGGTGTTCGCCTGATTTTCGTATTGGGCTTTAAATATATTGCTAGTTCTTCATACTCATTCATCTAGACTGAATTGGCGGGGTTAGCTAATTTCTTGCGCTCTCAATTCGGAGCACAGATAGGTGTTCGCCTGATTTTCGTATTAGGGTTTAAATATATTGCTTGTTCCTCATACTCATTCATCTAGACTGAATTGGTGGGGTTCGCTAATTTCTTACGCTTCCATTTCGGAGCACAGATAGGTGTTCGCCTGATTTTCGTATTAGGCTTTAAATATATTGCTAGTTCCTCATACTCATTCATCTAGACTGAATTGGCGGGATTCGCTACTTTCTTGCGCTCCCATTTCGGAGCACAGATAGGTGTTCGCCTGATTTTCTTATTAGGCTTTAAATATATTGCTAGTTCCTCATACTCATTCATCTACACTGAATTGGCGGGGTTCGCTACTTTCTTGCGCTCCCATTTCGGAGCACAGATAGGTGTTCGCCTGATTTTCGTAATGCGCTTTGAATATATTGTTTGTTCCTCATACTTATTCATCTACACTGAATTGGCGGGGTTCGCTACTTTCTTGCGCTCCCATTTCGGAGCACAGATAGGTGTTCGCCTGATTTTCGTATTGGGTTTTAAATATATTGCTAGTTCCTCATACTCATTCATCTATACTGAATTGGCGGGGTTCGCTACTTTCTTCCGCTCTCATTTCGGAGCACAGATAGATGTTCGCCTGATTTTCGTATTAGGCTTTAAATATATTGCTAGTTCCTCATACTCATTCATCTACACTGAATTGGCGGGGTTCGCTACTTTCTTGCGCTCCCATTTCGGAGCACAGATAGGTGTTCGCCTGATTTTCGTATTGGGCTTTAAATATATTGCTAGTTCTTCATAATCATTCATCTAGACTGAATTGGCGGGGTTCGCTACTTTCTTGCGCTCCCATTTCGGAGCACAGATAGGTGTTCGCCTGATTTTCGTATTGGGCTTTATATATATTGCTTGTTCCTGATACTCATTCATCTAGACTGAATTGGCGGGGTTCGCTACTTTCTTGCGCTCCAATTTCGGAGCACAGATAGGTGTTCGCCTGATTTCCGTATTGAGCTTTAAATATATTGCTAGTTCTTCATATTCATTCATCTAGACTGAATTGGCGGGGTTCGCTACTTTCTTCCGCTCTCATTTCGGAGCACAGATAGGTGTTCGCCTGATTTTCGTATTAGGCTTTAAATATATTGTTTGTTCCTCATACTCAATCATCTGCACTGAATTGGCGGGGTTCGCTACATTCTTGCGCGCCCATTTCGGAGCACAGATGGGTGTTCGCCTGATTTTCGTATTGGGCTTTAAATATATTGCTAGTTCTTCATACTCATTCATCTAGACTGAATTGGCGGGGTTAGCTAATTTCTTGCGCTCTCATTTCGGAGCACAGATAGGTGTTCGCCTGATTTTCGTATTAGGCTTTAAATATATTGTTAGTTCCTCGTACGCATTCATCTAGACTGAATTGGCGGGGTTCGCTAATTTCTTGCGCTCCCATTTCGGAGCACAAATAGGTGTTCGCCTGATTTTCCTATTGGGCTTTAAATATATTGCTAGTTCTTCATACTCATTCATCTAGACTGAATTGGCGGGGTTCGCTACTTTCTTCCGCTCTCATTTCGGAGCACAGATAGGTGTTCGCCTGAATTTCGTATTAGGCTTTAAATATATTGTTAGTTCCTCGTACGCATTCATCTAGACTGAATTGGCGGGGTTCGCTAATTTCTTGCGCTCCCATTTCGGAGCACAGATAGGTGTTCGCGTGATTTTCGTATTAGGCTTTAAATATATTGCTAGTTCCTCGTACGCATTCATCTAGACTGAATTGGCGGGGTTCGCTAATTTATTGCGCTCCCTTTTCAGAGCCCAGATAGGTGTTTGCCTGATTTTCGTATTGGGCTTTTCTATATTGCTAGTTCCTCATACTCATTCATCTAGACTGAATTGGCGGGGTTCGCTACTTTCTTGCGCTCCCATTTCGGAGCACAGATAGGTGTTCGCCTGATTTCCGTATTGAGCTTTAAATATATTGCTAGTTCTTCATATTCATTCATCTAGACTGAATTGGCGGGGTTCGCTACTTTCTTGCGCTCCCATATCGGAGCACAGATAGGTGTTCGCCTGATTTTCGTATTAGGCTTTAAATATATTGCTAGTTCCTCATACTCATTCATCTACACTGAATTGGCGGGGTTCGCTACTTTCTTGCGCTCCCATTTCGGAGCACAGACAGGTGTTCGCCTGATTTTCGTATTGGGCTTTAAATATATTGCTAGTTCTTCATACTCATTCATCTAGACTGAATTGGCGGGGTTAGCTAATTTCTTGCGCTCTCATTTCGGAACACAGATAGGTGTTTGCCTGATTTTCGTATTGGGCTTTTATATATTGCTAGTTCCTCATACTCATTCATCTATACTGAATTGGCGGGGTTCGCTACTTTCTTCCGCTCTCATTTCGGAGCACAGATAGATGTTCGCCTGATTTTCGTATTAGGCTTTAAATATATTGCTAGTTCCTCATACATATTCAGCTACACTGAATTGGCGGGGTTCGCTACTTTCTTGCGCTCCCATTTCGGAGCACAGATAGGTGTTCGCCTGATTTTCGTAATGCGCTTTAAATATATTGTTTGTTCCTCATACTCATTCATCTACACTGAATTGGCGGGGTTCGCTACTTTCTTGCGCTCCCATTTCGGAGCACAGATAGGTGTTCGCCTGATTTTCGTATTGGGCTTTAAATATATTGCTAGTTCTTCATACTCATTCATCTAGACTGAATTGGCGGGGTTAGCTAATTTCTTGCGCTCTCATTTCGGAGCACAGATAGGTGTTCGCCTGATTTTCGTATTGGGCTTAAATATATTGCTAGTTCTTCATACTCATTCATCTAGACTGAATTGGCGGGGTTAGCTAATTTCTTGCGCTCTCATTTCGGAGCACAGATAGGTGTTCGCGTGATTTTCGTATTAGGCTTTAAATATATTGCTAGTTCCTCGTGCGCATTCATCTAGACTGAATTGGCGGGGTTCGCTAATTTATTGCGCTCCCTTTTCGGAGCACAGATAGGTGTTTGCCTGATTTTCGTATTAGGCTTTTCTATATTGCTAGTTCCTCATACTCATTCATCTAGACTGAATTGGCGGGGTTCGCTACTTTCTTGCGCTCCCATTTCGGAGCACAGATAGGTGTTCGCCTGATTTCCGTATTGAGCTTTAAACATATTGCTAGTTCTTCATATTCATTCATCTACACTGAATTGGCGGGGTTCGCTACTTTCTTGCGCTCCCATTTCGGAGCACAGATAGGTGTTCGCCTGATTTTCGTATTGGGCTTTAAATATATTGCTAGTTCATCATACTCATTCATCTAGACTGAATTGGCGGGGTTAGCTAATTTCTTGCGCTCTAATTTCGGAACACAGATAGGTGTTTGCCTGATTTTCGTATTGGGCTTTTATATATTGCTAGTTCCTCATACTCATTCATCTATACTGAATTGGCGGGGTTCGCTACTTTCTTCCGCTCTCATTTCGGAGCACAGATAGATGTTCGCCTGATTTTCGTATTAGGCTTTAAATATATTGCTAGTTCCTCATACTCATTCATCCACACTGAATTGGCGGGGTTCGCTACTTTCTTGCGCTCCCATTTCGGAGCACAGATAGGTGTTCGCCTGATTTTCGTATTGGGCTTTAAATATATTGCTAGTTCTTCATACTCATTCATCTAGACTGAATTGGCGGGGTTAGCTAATTTCTTGCGCTCTCAATTCGGAGCACAGATAGGTGTTCGCCTGATTTTCTTATTAGGCTTTAAATATATTGCTAGTTCCTCATACTCATTCATCTACACTGAATTGGCGGGGTTCGCTACTTTCTTGCGCTCCCATTTCGGAGCACAGATAGGTGTTCGCCTGATTTTCGTAATGCGCTTTGAATATATTGTTTGTTCCTCATACTTATTCATCTACACTGAATTGGCGGGGTTCGCTACCTTCTTGCGCTCCCATTTCGGAGCACAGATAGGTGTTCGCCTGATTTTCGTATTGGGTTTTAAATATATTGCTAGTTCTTCATACTCATTCATCTAGACTGAATTGGCGGGGTTCGCTACTTTCTTCCGCTCTCATTTCGGAGCACAGATAGGTGTTCGCCTGATTTTCGTATTAGGCTTTAAATATATTGTTAGTTCCTCGTACGCCTTCATCTAGACTGAATTGGCGGGGTTCGCTAATTTATTGCGCTCCCTTTTCGGAGCACAGATAGGTGTTCGCCTGATTTTCGTATTAGGCTTTAAATATATTGCTAGTTCCTCATACTCATTCATCTACACTGAATTGGCGGGGTTCGCTACTTTCTTGCGCTCCCATTTCGGAGCACAGATAGGTGTTCGCCTGATTTTCGTAATGCGCTTTAAATACATTGTTTGTTCCTCATACTCATTCATCTACACTGAATTGGCGGGGTTCGCTACTTTCTTGCGCTCCCATTTCGGAGCACAGATAGGTGTTCGCCTGATTTTCGTATTGGGCTTTGAATATATTGCTAGTTCCTCATACTCATTCATCTAGACTGAATTGGCGGGATTCGCTACTTTCTTCCGCTCTCATTTCGGAGCACAGATAGGTGTTCGCCTGATTTTCGTATTAGGCTTTAAATATATTGTTAGTTCCTCGTACGCATTCATCTAGACTGAATTGGCGGGGTTCGCTAATTTCTTGCGCTCCAATTTCGGAGCACAGATAGGTGTTCGCCTGATTTTCGTATTGGGCTTAAATATATTGCTAGTTCTTCATACTCATTCATCTAGACTGAATTGGCGGGGTTAGCTAATTTCTTGCGCTCTCATTTCGGAGCACAGATAGGTGTTCGCGTGATTTTCGTATTAGGCTTTAAATATATTGCTAGTTCCTCGTACGCATTCATCTAGACTGAATTGGCGGGGTTCGCTAATTTATTGCGCTCCCTTTTCGGAGCACAGATAGGTGTTTGCCTGATTTTCGTATTAGGCTTTTCTATATTGCTAGTTCCTCATACTCATTCATCTAGACTGAATTGGCGGGGTTCGCTACTTTCTTGCGCTCCCATTTCGGAGCACAGATAGGTGTTCGCCTGATTTCCGTATTGAGCTTTAAACATATTGCTAGTTCTTCATATTCATTCATCTACACTGAATTGGCGGGGTTCGCTACTTTCTTGCGCTCCCATTTCGGAGCACAGATAGGTGTTCGCCTGATTTTCGTATTGGGCTTTAAATATATTGCTAGTTCATCATACTCATTCATCTAGACTGAATTGGCGGGGTTAGCTAATTTCTTGCGCTCTAATTTCGGAACACAGATAGGTGTTTGCCTGATTTTCGTATTGGGCTTTTATATATTGCTAGTTCCTCATACTCATTCATCTATACTGAATTGGCGGGGTTCGCTACTTTCTTCCGCTCTCATTTCGGAGCACAGATAGATGTTCGCCTGATTTTCGTATTAGGCTTTAAATATATTGCTAGTTCCTCATACTCATTCATCCACACTGAATTGGCGGGGTTCGCTACTTTCTTGCGCTCCCATTTCGGAGCACAGATAGGTGTTCGCCTGATTTTCGTATTGGGCTTTAAATATATTGCTAGTTCTTCATACTCATTCATCTAGACTGAATTGGCGGGGTTAGCTAATTTCTTGCGCTCTCAATTCGGAGCACAGATAGGTGTTCGCCTGATTTTCTTATTAGGCTTTAAATATATTGCTAGTTCCTCATACTCATTCATCTACACTGAATTGGCGGGGTTCGCTACTTTCTTGCGCTCCCATTTCGGAGCACAGATAGGTGTTCGCCTGATTTTCGTAATGCGCTTTGAATATATTGTTTGTTCCTCATACTTATTCATCTACACTGAATTGGCGGGGTTCGCTACCTTCTTGCGCTCCCATTTCGGAGCACAGATAGGTGTTCGCCTGATTTTCGTATTGGGTTTTAAATATATTGCTAGTTCTTCATACTCATTCATCTAGACTGAATTGGCGGGGTTCGCTACTTTCTTCCGCTCTCATTTCGGAGCACAGATAGGTGTTCGCCTGATTTTCGTATTAGGCTTTAAATATATTGTTAGTTCCTCGTACGCCTTCATCTAGACTGAATTGGCGGGGTTCGCTAATTTATTGCGCTCCCTTTTCGGAGCACAGATAGGTGTTCGCCTGATTTTCGTATTAGGCTTTAAATATATTGCTAGTTCCTCATACTCATTCATCTACACTGAATTGGCGGGGTTCGCTACTTTCTTGCGCTCCCATTTCGGAGCACAGATAGGTGTTCGCCTGATTTTCGTAATGCGCTTTAAATACATTGTTTGTTCCTCATACTCATTCATCTACACTGAATTGGCGGGGTTCGCTACTTTCTTGCGCTCCCATTTCGGAGCACAGATAGGTGTTCGCCTGATTTTCGTATTGGGCTTTGAATATATTGCTAGTTCCTCATACTCATTCATCTAGACTGAATTGGCGGGATTCGCTACTTTCTTCCGCTCTCATTTCGGAGCACAGATAGGTGTTCGCCTGATTTTCGTATTAGGCTTTAAATATATTGTTAGTTCCTCGTACGCATTCATCTAGACTGAATTGGCGGGGTTCGCTAATTTCTTGCGCTCCAATTTCGGAGCACAGATAGGTGTTCGCCTGATTTTCGTATTAGGCTTTAAATATATTGCTAGTTCCTCATACTCATTCATCTACACTGAATTGGCGGGGTTCGCTACTTTCTTGCGCTCCCATTTCGGAGCACAGATAGGTGTTCGCCTGATTTTCGTATTGGGCTTTAAATATATTGCTAGTTCTTCATACTCATTCATCTAGACTGAATTGGCGGGGTTAGCTAATTTCTTGCGCTCTCATTTCGGAACACAGATAGGTGTTTGCCTGATTTTCGTATTGGGCTTTTATATATTGCTAGTTCCTCATACTCATTCATCTATACTGAATTGGCGGGGTTCGCTACTTTCTTGCGCTCCCATTTCGGAGCACAGATAGGTGTTCGCCTGATTTTCGTATTGGGCTTTAAATATATTGTTAGTTCTTCATACTCATTCATCTAGACTGAATTGGCGGGGTTCGCTACTTTCTTCCGCTCTCATTTCAGAGCACAGATAGGCGTTCGCCTGATTTTCGTATTAGGCTTTAAATATATTGTTAGTTACTCGTACGCATTCATCTAGACTGAATTGGCGGGGTTCGCTAATTTATTGCGCTCCCTTTTCGGAGCACAGATAGGTGTTCGCCTGATTTTCGTATTAGGCTTTAAATATATTGCTAGTTCCTCATACTCATTCATCTACACTGAATTGGCGGGGTTCGCTACTTTCTTGCGCTCCCATTTCGGAGCACAGATAGGTGTTCGCCTGATTTTCCGCTAATTTATTGCGCTCCCTTTTCGGAGCACAGATAGGTGTTCGCCTGATTTTCGTATTAGGCTTTAAATATATTGCTAGTTCCTCATACTCATTCATCTACACTGAATTGGCGGGGTTCGCTACTTTCTTGCGCTCCCATTTCGGAGCACAGATAGGTGTTCGCCTGATTTTCGTATTGGGCTTTAAATATATTGCTAGTTCTTCATACTCATTCATCTAGACTGAATTGGCGGGGTTAGCTAATTTCTTGCGCTCTCATTTCGGAGCACAGATAGGTGTTCGCGTGATTTTCGTATTAGGCTTTAAATATATTGCTAGTTCCTCGTACGCATTCATCTAGACTGAATTGGCGGGGTTCGCTAATTTATTGCGCTCCCTTTTCGGAGCACAGATAGGTGTTTGCCTGATTTTCGTATTGGGCTTTTCTATATTGCTAGTTCCTCATACTCATTCATCTAGACTGAGTTGGCGGGGTTCGCTACTTTTTTCCGCTCTCATTTCGGAGCACAGATAGGTGTTCGCCTGATTTTCGTATTGAGCTTTATATATATTGCTTGTTCCTCGTACGCATTCATCTAGACTGAATTGGCGGGGTTCGCTACTTTCTTCCGCTCCCATTTCGGAGCACAGATAGGCGTTCGCCTGATTTTCGTATAGGGCGTTAAATATATGGCTTGTTCCTCATACTCATTCATCTAGACTGAATTGGCGGGGTTCGCTAATTTCTTGCGCTCCCATTTCAGAGCACAGATAGGTGTTCGCCTGATTTTCGTATTGGGCTTTATATATATTGCTTGTTCCTCGTACGCATTCATCTAGACTGAATTGGCGGGGTTCACTACTTTCTTCCGCTCTCATTTCGGAGCACAAATAGGTGTTCGCCTGATTTTCGTATTGGGCTTTATATATATTGCTTCTTCCTCGTACGCATTCATCTAGACTGAATTGGCGGGGTTCACTACTTTCTTCCGCTCTCATTTCGGAGCACAGATAGGCGTTCGCCTGATTTTCGTATCGGGGGTTAAATATATTGCTTGTTCCTCATACTCATTCATCTAGACTGAATTGGCGGGGTTCGCTAATTTCTTGCGCTCCCATTTCGGAGCACAGATAGGTGTTCGCCTGATTTTCGTATTGGGCTTTATATATTGCTTGTTCCTCGTACGCATTCATCTAGACTGAATTGGCGGGGTTCGCTACTTTCTTCCGGTCCCATTTCGGAGCACAGATAGGCGTTCGCCTGATTTTCGTATTGGGCGTTAAATATATTGCTTGTTCCTCATACTCATTCATCTAGACTGAATTGGCGGGGTTCGCTAATTTCTTGCGCTCCCATTTCGGAGCACAGATAGGTGTTCGCCTGATTTTCGTATTGGACTTTATATATATTGCTTGTTCCTCGTACGCATTCATCTAGACTGAATTGGCGGGGTTCGCTACTTTCTTCCGCTCTCATTTCGGAGCTCAGATAGGTGTTCGCCTGATTTTCGTATTGGACTTTATATATATTACTTGTTCCTCGTACGCATTCATCTAGACTGAATTGGCGGGGTTCACTACTTTTTTCCGCTCTCATTTCGGAGCACAGATAGGTGTTCGCCTGATTTTCGTATTGGGCTTTATATATATTGCTTGTTCCTCGTACGCATTCATCTAGAGTGAATTGGCGGGGTTCGCTACTTTCTTCCGCTCCCATTTCGGAGCACAGATAGGCGTTCGCCTGATTTTCGTATTGGGCGTTAAATATATTGCTTGTTCCTCATACTCATTCATATAGACTGAATTGGCGGGGTTCGCTACTTTCTTCCGCTCTCATTTCGGAGCACAGAGAGGTGTTCGCCTGATTTTCGTATTGGGCTTTATATATATTGCTTGTTCCTCGTACGCATTCATCTAGACTGAATTGGCGGGGTTCGCTACTTTCTTCCGCTCTCATTTCGGAGCACAGATAGGTGTTCGCCTGATTTTCGTATTGGACTTTATATATATTGCTTGTTCCTCGTACGCATTCATCTAGACTGAATTGGCGGGGTTCGCTACTTTCTTCCGCTCCCATTTCGGAGCACAGATAGGCGTTCGCCTGATTTTCGTATTGGGCGTTAAATATATTGCTTGTTCCTCATACTCATTCATCTAGACTGAATTGGCGGGGTTCGCTAATTTCTTGGGCTCCCATTTCGGGGCACCGATAGGTGTTCGCCTGATTTTCCTATTGGGCTTTATATATATTGCTTGTTCCTCGCACGCATTCACCTAGACTGAATTGGCGGGGTTCGCTACTTTCTTCCGCTCTCATTTCGGAGCACAGATAGGTGTTCGCCTGATTTTCGTATCGGACTTTATATATTGTTCCTCGTACGCATTCATCTAGACTGAATTGGCGGGGTTCACTAATTTTTTCCGCTCTCATTTCGGAGCACAGATAGGTGTTCGCCTGATTTTCGTATTGGGCTTTATATATATTGCTTGTTCCTCGTACGCATTCATCTAGACTGAATTGGCGGGGTTCGCTACTTTCTTCAGCTCTCATTTCGGAGCACAGATAGGTGTTCGCCTGATTTTCGTATTGGACTTTATATATATTGCTTGTTCCTTGTACGCATTCATCTAGACTGAATTGGCGGGGTTCACTACTTTTTTCCGCTCTCATTTCGGAGCACAGATAGGTATTCGCCTGATTTTCGTATTGAGCTTTATATATATTGCTTGTTCCTCGTACGCATTCATCTAGACTGAATTGGCGGGGTTCGCTACTTTCTTCCGCTCCCATTTCGGAGCACAGATAGGTGTTCGCCTGATTTTCGTATTGGGCTTTATATATATTGCTAGTTCCTCATACTCATTCATCTACACTGAATTGGCGGGGTTCGCTACTTTATTGCGCTCCCATTTCGGAGCACAGATAGGTGTTCGCCTGATTTTCGTATTGGGCTTTAAATATAGTCCTAGTTCTTCATACTTATTCATCCATACTGAATTGGCGGGGTTCGCTACTTTCTTGCGCTCCCATTTCGGAGCACAGATAGGTGTTCGCCTGATTTTCGTATTGGGCTTTAAATATATTGCTACTTCTTCATACTCATTTATCTACACTGAATTGGCGGGGTTCGCTACTTTCTTACGCTCCCATTTCGGAGCACAGATAGGTGTTCGCCTGATTTCCGTATTGGGCTTTATATATATTGCTAGTTCCTCATACTCATTCATCTAGACTGAATTGGAGGGGTTCGCTAATTTCTAGCGCTCTCATTTCGGAGCACAGACAGGTGTTCGCCTGATTTTCGTATTGGGCGTTAAATATATTGTTAGTTCCTCGTACGCATTCATCTAGACTGCATTGGCGGGGTTCGCTAATTTCTTGCGCTCCCATTTCGGAGCACAGATACTCAGACGGCACGTCATGTTGGGCCAACGTTGGGAACATATTGGCACTTCTTGGCCCAATAACGGCCTAAGACTAACAGCGTGGTTCCAATATTGGCAGTGCCATTCTGATTCTTGGCCCAATGATGGCCTAAGGTTAACAGCGTGGCGCCAATATTTGCTGTGCCATTCTGATAGAGATCCAATCTTGGCCCAGTTTACACAGTCAGTAAACAATATTGGCTGTGCCATTCTGATAGAGATCCAATGTTGGCCCAGTTTACACAGTTAGTAAACAATATTGGCTGTGCCATTCTGATAGAGATCCAATGTTGGCCCAGTTTACACAGTCAGTAAACAATATTGGCACTGCCGCTCAACAAGGCGGGAATTATTGGACCGACTTTCGTATTGATTTGCCAATATGGGTTACTAGTTGGCTTTCTCTGGAGGACATTGGCCCGTAATATGCCATTTTTCGCCTTGTCGGCTTTTAGTGCTCTACGACTTGCTGAGATTGAACAACGTGTTTTGAAAACTAACGCACTGATCACAGGCACACTGCACAGGAACCAGAAATATGTTCTCCCATGTCAACTCCATGAATGGAACACCGCCATTATTGCACTTCTAATTTACCGAAATGCGTCCCTAAAAGAGAGAAGCCAGTGTACCACGTAGCAAGCAGGGGAAGTCGCATAAATTTAGCCGCTGCTTTATTGATCGTGAATAAGAACTTGAGCTTTCCATAAGAAGCAACGGTATTGAGAATTTGCCTGCGCATTGTATATTTCGCATGTACGCTCGTCGGCTTTAGTGGGTCAGGATTCTGAGGAGAATCGAGAATTACAGTGCCTCAGAGCTGATGGAACCATTTTATATTGCATCGAGATGGAGCGCATATGTATTAGTGAAACTATTGTTTGTTTGTTTAGCATGCATGGCATGTTGCGGCGACCTAATGATCATGCTCCTATTATAATATATTTGTTTGTTCGTGCATGTGTAGTAAGCTCCTTGTATGAATGCCCCTGACAGAAAAAAAAAATTAATAGCATGTTTTGGCATTTACGTGTCAACAACCTCTTGTCTTTGCCTTTAGTAGGCACGACGCATTCCGAATTTCTTTTTTCGGCCTAGCTTTCCGTCCTTCAGCCCCTCCTTGCTCTCCCCCACGCACCCGGGTGAGCCTGGTCAATGCTATGAGTCAAGCGTTCAGACAGCCATAAGCTGCTGTGTCGAATTGGGCGCTCTCTCTCGGAAGCATGGGGTAAAGCGGCGGGGTCACTATTGTCCTCCTTGTGGCCCTCCATCGCTGTCACCCCAAAATGCGGTCGGGCTAGGTCCAGCGGGGGAAAGTGGCGTTTACGCCGTATTCTTCGTTCACCCTTTCCTTTCACTCTTTCCTTCTATGCGTCGCTAGCACGCCGACTGGGTGCAACACCGCCTGAGTGCTTGCCGTCTTGTCCGTTCTTGCCAGCGCACTCCTCTCGTGAAAAATGCTCGCTTCCGGTCGTCATTCCTACTGAGAAGCCTACATCTTGAAATACGCAGCAATGTGGCAACGAATTTTTGTGAGTGTTAGAATTAATATAGGCGAAACAACAATTAGAAAAAAAGTCGGCGCCCGTGGCCACCGTCTTCGATGTGGGATGAACTCGGATACAAAGAAGCATGGATCTTACAATGGTGAGTGCATTTGTTTTGCGCATGTTATAAGTTTTATAAGGAGCAATATCGCCCAAGCTATATCACCCAAGCAATATCACGCGTTATATATATTACTGAAACAGGCCTGGCTAATGTAGAGTGCCTGTAATTAAATAGCTCTTTTTATTTGCAGCCTTTGAATAGTGCCTGGAGTAGTACCACGTGTAAATCTCTGTGAATTTCACCCAAATTCCAGGACTATGATTTTATCAAGCCACGCGCGTGGCCTGATCCTGCTAGTGATACCGAGGAACCACGCTGCTTCTCACTGTTATAGGTCAAGCATCATTTCCAGCTGACAGTATTTCTTTCTTTTCGTATAATAAATGCCTCTTTTACTAGTGTTTCCTGACGGAACTTCTCGGTTTCCACAATAAAAATTTCGCACGAAGGCCGCATTGTTTCTACACAGTCTGAAACTAGGCTTTTTGTGCTGCAGCTGGTTTTGCTGCGATTTTTAATTATAGAGTGCTACGCTGACTAGGTGTGGGCTGTAAACAAAGCGGACGGATACTGCGCATTTTATGTCTGTTCTAAATATTACGTTACACCTTGTACAAGCTATGCCATATATGCCGAAATATTAAGAAGTGTTACTTGACAAATCTCTTGCAAGAAAGTTTCTTGATTCACCCCTTCGAACTCTCTGCTCAGACTTATAATATTGTTGCAGTATGGCGATTTTTCAAATGAAAACGCTCCCACATACATTTGTCATACCAACATCTCTGATAATGTTTCTTTTTATTTTACAGTGCAAGCATTTCCTCCAACTAATGGTGAAGTCGCTATGGGATATGGCAGCAATATCAACGAAACCACCACGCTATCCTGGTCCTCGGGGGCCTGATAAGCCCGCTGTCATCCAAGCACTGACAAACCTGCCTACCGACCTCAGCTTCCTGACCTGAAACCCCTGGCCAGCCCACTGTCCTCGGCACCTTGCCCAATTTCTATCCTGAGGGCAGTGCCTGTAAATAAACTTTTTGAAGATAACCGAGCGTCACCCATCTAGGTCCACTGAAAATGCCTATTTGTGAAACTTTATTCGCAAATAAACTGTCATAAACGTCAATTTCAGTATTCTTTTATATTATTTGCAAGCATATATGACTTCTGCTTCTTGACATCTTTTTGTCGAGCTTTCCTAGCTACTATTGAGGAAGACGGTAAGGGGACAATTGCTACAAAAAATCCCGCTAGCAAAAGGTTTGGGGTAAGAATGTGTGCGTGCTCTAAAGTCAGCATAGCTAGAATATTCGTCATGCAAAGGGCATTGTCTAAGGGCTGGCATTAATAATGGCAAGGATATGGCTCAACACTGGTTCTATGCTGGCAGCACGATGGCTGCTGCATTGGCATAACATTGGTCCTATCTTGGCTTTAACGCTGGTCCTACGATGGCTGCTGCATTGGCATAACATTGGTCCAATCTTGGCTTTACCGCTGGTTCTACTCTGGCAGCACAATGGCTGCTGCATTGGCATAACATTGGTCCAATCTTGGCTTTAACGCTGGGCCAGCATTGGATTGGGTTCCACTTTGCCAATATGCCAACAATGGTCCAACATTGGTACCAATTTCTGCCAGCATTGGGCCATGGTTGGACCAATGCTGGTGTGCTGGCTGGGTAGGTGTTCGCCTGATTTTCGTATTGGGATTTATATATATTGCTTGTTCCTCATACTCATTCATCTAGACTGAATTGGCGGGGTTCGCTACTTTCTTGCGCTCCCATTTCGGAGCACAGATAGGTGTTCGCCTGATTTTCGTATTGGGCTTAAAATATATTGGTAGTTCCTCGTACGCATTCATCTAGACTGAATTGGCGGGGTTCGCTACTTTCTTCCGCTCTCATTTCGGAGCACAGATAGGTGTTCGCCTGATTTTCGTATTGGACTTTATATATATTGCTTGTTCCTCGTACGCATTCATCTAGACTGAATTGGCGGGGTTCACTACTTTCTTCCGCTCTCATTTCGGAGCACAAATAGGTGTTCGCCTGATTTTCGTATTGGGCTTTATATATATTGCTTGTTCCTCGTACGCATTCATCTAGAGTGAATTGGCGGGGTTCACTACTTTCTTCCGCTCTCATTTCGGAGCACAGATAGGTGTTCGCCTGATTTTCGTATTGGGCTTTATATATATTGCTTGTTCCTCGTACGCATTCATCTAGACTGAATTGGCGGGGTTCGCTACTTTCTTCCGCTCTCATTTCGGAGCACAGATAGGTGTTCGCCTGATTTTCGTATTAGGCTCTAAATATATTTAGTTCTTCATACTCATTCATCTAGACTGAATTGGCGGGGTTCGCTACTTTCTTCCGCTCCCATTTCGGAGCACAGATGGGTGTTCGCCTGATTTTCGTATTGGGCTTTATATATATTGCTTGTTCCTCGTACGCATTCATCTAGAGTGAATTGGCGGGGTTCACTACTTTCTTCCGCTCTCATTTCGGAGCACAGATAGGTGTTCGCCTGATTTTCGTATTGGGCTTTATATATATTGCTTGTTCCTCGTACGCATTCATCTAGAGTGAATTGGCGGGGTTCGCTACTTTCTTCCGCTCCCATTTCGGAGCACAGATAGGCGTTCGCCTGATTTTCGTATAGGGCGTTAAATATATGGCTTGTTCCTCATACTCATTCATCTAGACTGAATTGGCGGGGTTCGCTAATTTCTTGCGCTCCCATTTCAGAGCACAGATAGGTGTTCGCCTGATTTTCGTATTGGGCTTTATATATATTGCTTGTTCCTCGTACGCATTCATCTAGACTGAATTGGCGGGGTTCACTACTTTCTTCCGCTCTCATTTCGGAGCACAAATAGGTGTTCGCCTGATTTTCGTATTGGGCTTTATATATATTGCTTCTTCCTCGTACGCATTCATCTAGACTGAATTGGCGGGGTTCACTACTTTCTTCCGCTCTCATTTCGGAGCACAGATAGGCGTTCGCCTGATTTTCGTATCGGGGGTTAAATATATTGCTTGTTCCTCATACTCATTCATCTAGACTGAATTGGCGGGGTTCGCTAATTTCTTGCGCTCCCATTTCGGAGCACAGATAGGTGTTCGCCTGATTTTCGTATTGGGCTTTATATATATTGCTTGTTCCTCGTACGCATTCATCTAGACTGAATTGGCGGGGTTCGCTACATTCTTCCGGTCCCGTTTCGGAGCACAGATAGGCGTTCGCCTGATTTTCGTATTGGGCGTTAAATATATTGCTTGTTCCTCATACTCATTCATCTAGACTGAATTGGCGGGGTTCGCTAATTTCTTGCGCTCCCATTTCGGAGCACAGATAGGTGTTCGCCTGATTTTCGTATTGGACTTTATATATATTGCTTGTTCCTCGTACGCATTCATCTAGACTGAATTGGCGGGGTTCGCTACTTTCTTCCGCTCTCATTTCGGAGCTCAGATAGGTGTTCGCCTGATTTTCGTATTGGACTTTATATATATTACTTGTTCCTCGTACGCATTCATCTAGACTGAATTGGCGGGGTTCACTACTTTTTTCCGCTCTCATTTCGGAGCACAGATAGGTGTTCGCCTGATTTTCGTATTGGGCTTTATATATATTGCTTGTTCCTCGTACGCATTCATCTAGAGAGAATTGGCGGGGTTCGCTACTTTCTTCCGCTCCCATTTCGGAGCACAGATAGGCGTTCGCCTGATTTTCGTATTGGGCGTTAAATATATTGCTTGTTCCTCATACTCATTCATATAGACTGAATTGGCGGGGTTCGCTACTTTCTTCCGCTCTCATTTCGGAGCACAGAGAGGTGTTCGCCTGATTTTCGTATTGGGCTTTATATATATTGCTTGTTCCTCGTACGCATTCATCTAGACTGAATTGGCGGGGTTCGCTACTTTCTTCCGCTCTCATTTCGGAGCACAGATAGGTGTTCGCCTGATTTTCGTATTGGACTTTATATATATTGCTTGTTCCTCGTACGCATTCATCTAGACTGAATTGGCGGGGTTCGCTACTTTCTTCCGCTCCCATTTCGGAGCACAGATAGGCGTTCGCCTGATTTTCGTATTGGGCGTTAAATATATTGCTTGTTCCTCATACTCATTCATCTAGACTGAATTGGCGGGGTTCGCTAATTTCTTGCGCTCCCATTTCGGAGCACCGATAGGTGTTCGCCTGATTTTCGTATTGGGCTTTATATATATTGCTTGTTCCTCGCACGCATTCACCTAGACTGAATTGGCGGGGTTCGCTACTTTCTTCCGCTCTCATTTCGGAGCACAGATAGGTGTTCGCCTGATTTTCGTATCGGACTTTATATATTGTTCCTCGTACGCATTCATCTAGACTGAATTGGCGGGGTTCACTACTTTTTTCCGCTCTCATTTCGGAGCACAGATAGGTGTTCGCCTGATTTTCGTATTGGGCTTTATATATATTGCTTGTTCCTCGTACGCATTCATCTAGACTGAATTGGCGGGGTTCGCTACTTTCTTCCGCTCCCATTTCGGAGCACAGATAGGTGTTCGCCTGATTTTCGTATTGGGCTTTATATATATTGCTAGTTCCTCATACTCATTCATCTACACTGAATTGGCGGGGTTCGCTACTTTATTGCGCTCCCATTTCGGAGCACAGATAGGTGTTCGCCTGATTTTCGTATTGGACTTTATATATATTGCTTGTTCCTTGTACGCATTCATCTAGACTGAATTGGCGGGGTTCACTACTTTTTTCCGCTCTCATTTCGGAGCACAGATAGGTGTTCGCCTGATTTTCGTATTGAGCTTTATATATATTGCTTGTTCCTCGTACGCATTCATCTAGAATGAATTGGCGGGGTTCGCTACTTTCTTCCGCTCCCATTTCGGAGCACAGATAGGTGTTCGCCTGATTTTCGTATTGGGCTTTATATATATTGCTAGTTCCTCATACTCATTCATCTACACTGAATTGGCGGGGTTCGCTACTTTATTGCGCTCCCATTTCGGAGCACAGATAGGTGTTCGCCTGATTTTCGTATTGGGCTTTAAATATAGTCCTAGTTCTTCATACTTATTCATCCATACTGAATTGGCGGGGTTCGCTACTTTCTTGCGCTCCCATTTCGGAGCACAAATGGGTCTTCGCCTGATTTTCGTATTGGGCTTTAAATATATTGCTGGTTCTTCATACTCATTCATCTACACTGAATTGGCCGGGTTCGCTCCTTTATTGCGCTCCCATTTCGGAGTACAGATAGGTGTTCGCTTGATTTTCGAATTGGGCTTTAAATATAGTGCTAGTTCTTCATAAATATTCATCTACACTGAATCGGCGGGGTTCGCTACTTTCTTGCGCTCCCATTTCGGAGCACAAATGGGTGTTCGCCTGATTTTCGTATTGGGCTTTAAATATATTGCTAGTTCTTCATACTCATTCATCTACACTGAATTGGCGGGGTTGGCTACTTTCTTGCGCTCCCATTTCGGAGCACAGATAGGTGTTCGCCTGATTTTCGTATTGGGCTTTAAATATATTGCTAGTTCTTCATACTCATTCATCTATACTCAATTGGCGGGGTTCGCTACTTTCTTGCGCTCCCATTTCGGAGCACAGATAGGTGTTCGCCTGATTTTCGTATTGGGCTTTAAATATATTGCTACTTCTTCGTACTCATTTATCTACACTGAATTGGCGGGGTTCGCTACTTTCTTACGCTCCCATTTCGGAGCACAGATAGGTGTTCGCCTGATTTTCGTATTAGGCTCTAAATATATTGCTAGTTCCTCATACTCATTCATCTACACTGAATTGGCGGGGTTAGCCAATTTCTTGCGCTCTCATTTCGGAACACAGATAGGTGTTTGCCTGATTTTCGTATTGGGCTTTTATATATTGCTAGTTCCTCATACTCATTCATCTATACTGAATTGGCGGGGTTCGCAAATTTCTTGCGCTCCCATTTCGGAGCACAGATACTCAGGCGGCACGTCAGGTTGGGCCAACGTTGGGAACATATTGGCACTTCTTGGCCCAATAACGGCCTAAGACTAACAGCGTGGTTCCAATATTGGCAGTGCCATTCTGATTCTTGGCCCAATGATGGCCTAAGGTTAACAGCGTGGCGCCAATATTTGCTGTGCCATTCTGATAGAGATCCAATCTTGGCCCAGTTTACACAGTCAGTAAACAATATTGGCTGTGCCATTCTGATAGAGATCCAATGTTGGCCCAGTTTACACAGTTAGTAAACAATATTGGCTGTGCCATTCTGATAGAGATCCAATGTTGGCCTAGTTTACACAGTCAGTAAACAATATTGGCACTGCCGCTCAACAAGGCGGGAATTATTGGACCGACTTTCGTATTGATTTGCCAATATGGGTTACTAGTTGGCTTTCTCTGGAGGACATTGGCCCGTAATATGCCATATTTCGCCTTGTCGGCTTTTAGTGCTCTACGACTTGCTGAGATTGAACAACGTGTTTTGAAAACTAACGCACTGATCACAGGCACACTGCACAGGAACCAGAAATATGTTCTCCCATGTCAACTCCATGAATGGAACACCGCCATTATTGCACTTCTAATTTACCGAAATGCGTCCCTTAAAGAGAGAAGCCAGTGTACCACGTAGCAAGCAGGGGAAGTCGCATAAATTTAGCCGCTGCTTTATTGATCGTGAATAAGAACTTGAGCTTTCCATAAGAAGCAACGGTATTGAGAATTTGCCTGCGCATTGTATATTTCGCATGTACGCTCGTCGGCTTTAGTGGGTCAGGATTCTGAGGAGAATCGAGACTTACAGTGCCTCAGAGCTGATGGAACCATTTTATATTGCATCGAGATGGAGCGCATATGTATTAGTGAAACTATTGTTTGTTTGTTTAGCATGCATGGCATGTTGCGGCGACCTAATGATCATGCTCCTATTATAATATATTTGTTTGTTCGTGCATGTGTAGTAAGCTCCTTGTATGAATGCCCCTGACAGAAAAAAAAATTAATAGCATGTTTTGGCATTTACGTGTCAACAACCTCTTGTCTTTGCCTTTAGTAGGCACGACGCATTCCGAATTTCTTTTTTCGGCCTAGCTTTCCGTCCTTCAGCCCCCCCTTGCCTCTCCCCCACGCACCCGGGTGAGCCTGGTCAATGCTATGAGTCAAGCGTTCAGACAGCCATAAGCTGCTGTGTCGAATTGGGTGCTCTCTCTCGGAAGCATGGGGTAAAGCGGCGGGGTCACTATTGTCCTCCTTGTCGCCCTCCATCGCTGTCACCCCAAAATGCGGTCGGGCTAGGTCCAGCGGGGGAAAGTGGCGTTTACGCCGTATTCTTCGTTCACCCTTTCCTTTCACTCTTTCCTTCTATGCGTCGCTAGCACGCCGACTGGGTGCAACACCGCCTGAGTGCTTGCCGTCTTGTCCGTTCTTGCCAGCGCACTCCTCTCGTGAAAAATGCTCGCTTCCGGTCGTCATTCCTACTGAGAAGCCTACATCTTGAAATACGCAGCAATGTGGCAACGAATTTTTGTGAGTGTTAGAATTAATATAGGCGAAACAACAATTAGAAAAAAAGTCGGCGCCCGTGGCCACCGTCTTCGATGTGGGATGAACTCGGATACAAAGAAGCATGGATCTTACAATGGTGAGTGCATTTGTTTTGCGCATGTTATAAGTTTTATAAGGAGCAATATCGCCCAAGCTATATCACCCAAGCAATATCACGCGTTATATATATTACTGAAACAGGCCTGGCTAATGTAGAGTGCCTGTAATTAAATAGCTCTTTTTATTTGCAGCCTTTGAATAGTGCCTGGAGTAGTACCACGTGTAAATCTCTGTGAATTTCACCCAAATTCCAGGACTATGATTTTATCAAGCCACGCGCGTGGCCTGATCCTGCTAGTGATACCGTGGAACCACGCTGCTTCTCACTGTTATAGGTCAAGCATCATTTCCAGCTGACAGTATTTCTTTCTTTTCGTATAATAAATGCCTCTTTTACTAGTGTTTCCTGACGGAACTTCTCGGTTTCCACAATAAAAATTTCGCACGAAGGCCGCATTGTTTCTACACAGTCTGAAACTAGGCTTTTTGTGCTGCAGCTGGTTTTGCTGCGATTTTTAATTATAAAGTGCTACGCTGACTAGGTGTGGGCTGTAAACAAAGCGGACGGATACTGCGCATTTTATGTCTGTTCTAAATATTACGTTACACCTTGTACAAGCTATGCCATATATGCCGAAATACTAAGAAGTGTTACTTGACAAATCTCTTGCAAGAAAGTTTCTTGATTCACCCCTTCGAACTCTCTGCTCAGACTTATAATATTGTTGCAGTATGGCGATTTTTCAAATGAAAACGCTCCCACATACATTTGTCATACCAACATCTCTGATAATGTTTCTTTTTATTTTACAGTGCAAGCATTTCCTCCAACTAATGGTGAAGTCGCTATGGGATATGGCAGCAATATCAACGAAACCACCACGCTATCCTGGTCCTCGGGGGCCTGATAAGCCCGCTGTCATCCAAGCACTGACAAACCTGCCTACCGACCTCAGCTTCCTGACCTGAAACCCCTGGCCAGCCCACTGTCCTCGGCACCTTGCCCAATTTCTATCCTGAGGGCAGTGCCTGTAAATAAACTTTTTGAAGATAACCGAGCGTCACCCATCTAGGTCCACCGAAAATGCCTATTTGTGAAACTTTATTCGCAAATAAACTGTCATAAACGTCAATTTCAGTATTCTTTTATATTATTTGCAAGCATATATGACTTCTGCTTCTTGACATCTTTTTGTCGAGCTTTCCTAGCTACTATTGAGGAAGACGGTAAGGGGACAATTGCTACAAAAAATCCCGCTAGCAAAAGGTTTGCGGTAAGAATGTGTGCGTGCTCTAAAGTCAGCATAGCTAGAATATTCGTCATGCAAAGGGCATTGTCTAAGGGCTGGCATTAATAATGGCAAGGATATGGCTCAACCCTGGTTCTACGCTGGCAGCACGATGGCTGCTGCATTGGCATAACATTGGTCCAATCTTGGCTTTAACGCTGGTCCTACGATGGCTGCTGCATTGGCATAACATTGGTCCAATCTTGGCTTTACCGCTGGTTCTACGCTGGCAGCACAATGGCTGCTGCATTGGCATAACATTGGTCCAATCTTGGCTTTAACGCTGGGCCAGCATTGGATTGGGTTCCACTTTGCCAATATGCCAACAATGGTCCAACATTGGTACCAATTTCTGCCAGCATTGGGCCATGGTTGGACCAATGCTGGTGTGCTGGCTGGGTAGGTGTTCGCCTGATTTTCGTATTGGGCTTTATATATATTGCTTGTTCCTCATACTCATTCATCTAGACTGAATTGGCGGGGTTCGCTACTTTCTTCCGCTCTCATTTCGGAGCACAGATAGGTGTTCGCCTGATTTTCGTATTGGACTTTATATATATTGCTTGTTCCTCGTACGCATTCATCTAGACTGAATTGGCGGGGTTCACTACTTTCTTCCGCTCTCATTTCGGAGCACAAATAGGTGTTCGCCTGATTTTCGTATTGGGCTTTATATATATTGCTTGTTCCTCGTACGCATTCATCTAGAGTGAATTGGCGGGGTTCACTACTTTCTTCCGCTCTCATTTCGGAGCACAGATAGGTGTTCGCCTGATTTTCGTATTGGGCTTTATATATATTGCTTGTTCCTCGTACGCATTCATCTAGACTGAATTGGCGGGGTTCGCTACTTTCTTCCGCTCTCATTTCGGAGCACAGATAGGTGTTCGCCTGATTTTCGTATTAGGCTCTAAATATATTTAGTTCTTCATACTCATTCATCTAGACTGAATTGGCGGGGTTCGCTACTTTCTTCCACTCCCATTTCGGAGCACAGATGGGTGTTCGCCTGATTTTCGTATTGGGCTTTATATATACTGCTTGTTCCTCGTACGCATTCATCTAGAGTGAATTGGCGGGGTTCACTACTTTCTTCCGCTCTCATTTCGGAGCACAGATAGGTGTTCGCCTGATTTTCGTATTGGGCTTTATATATATTGCTTGTTCCTCGTACGCATTCATCTAGACTGAATTGGCGGGGTTCGCTACTTTCTTCCGCTCCCATTTCGGAGCACAGATAGGCGTTCGCCTGATTTTCGTATAGGGCGTTAAATATATTGCTTGTTCCTCATACTCATTCATCTAGACTGAATTGGCAGGGTTCGCTAATTTCTTGCGCTCCCATTTCAGAGCACAGATAGGTGTTCGCCTGATTTTCGTATTGGGCTTTATATATATTGCCTGTTCCTCGTACGCATTCATCTAGACTGAATTGGCGGGGTTCACTACTTTCTTCCGCTCTCATTTCGGAGCACAAATAGGTGTTCGCCTGATTTTCGTATTGGGCTTTATATATATTGCTTCTTCCTCGTACGCATTCATCTAGACTGAATTGGCGGGGTTCACTACTTTCTTCCGCTCTCATTTCGGAGCACAGATAGGCGTTCGCCTGATTTTCGTATCGGGGGTTAAATATATTGCTTGTTCCTCATACTCATTCATCTAGACTGAATTGGCGGGGTTCGCTAATTTCTTGCGCTCCCATTTCGGAGCACAGATAGGTGTTCGCCTGATTTTCGTATTGGGCTTTATACGTATATATTGCTTGTTCCTCGTACGCATTCATCTAGACTGAATTGGCGGGGATCGCTACTTTCTTCCGCTCCCATTTCGGAGCACAGATAGGCGTTCGCCTGATTTTCGTATTGGGCGTTAAATATATTGCTTGTTCCTCATACTCATTCATCTAGACTGAATTGGCGGGGTTCGCTAATTTCTTGCGCTCCCATTTCGGAGCACAGATAGGTGTTCGCCTGATTTTCGTATTGGACTTTATATATATTGCTTGTTCCTCGTACGCATTCATCTAGACTGAATTGGCGGGGTTCGCTACTTTCTTCCGCTCTCATTTCGGAGCACAGATAGGTGTTCGCCTGATTTTCGTATTGGACTTTATATATATTACTTGTTCCTCGTACGCATTCATCTAGACTGAATTGGCGGGGTTCACTACTTTTTTCCGCTCTCATTTCGGAGCACAGATAGATGTTCGCCTGATTTTCGTATTGGGCTTTATATATATTGCTTGTTCCTCGTACGCATTCATCTAGACTGAATTGGCGGGGTTCGCTACTTTCTTCCGCTCTCATTTCGGAGCACAGATAGGTGTTCGCCTGATTTTCGTATCGGACTTTATATATATTGCTTGTTCCTCGTACGCATTCATCTAGACTGAATTGGCGGGGTTCACTACTTTTTTCCGCTCTCATTTCGGAGCACAGATAGGTGTTCGCCTGATTTTCGTATTGGGCTTTATATATATTGCTTGTTCCTCGTACGCATTCATCTAGACTGAATTGGCGGGGTTCGCTACTTTCTTGCGCTCCCATTTCGGAGCACAGATAGGCGTTCGCCTGATTTTCGTATTGGGCGTTAAATATATTGCTTGTTCCTCGTACGCATTCATCTAGACTGAATTGGCGCGGTTCACTACTTTTTTCCGCTCTCATTTCGGAGCACAGATAGGTGTTCGCCCGATTTTCGTATTGGGCTTTATATATATTGCTTGTTCCTCGTACGCATTCATCTAGACTGAATTGGCGGGGTTCGCTACTTTCTTCCGCTCTCATTTCGGAGCACAGATAGGCGTTCGCCTGATTTTCGTATCGGACTTTATATATATTGCTTGTTCCTCGTACGCATTCATCTAGACTGAATTGGCGGGGTTCACTACTTTTTTCCGCTCTCATTTCGGAGCACAGATAGGTGTTCGCCTGATTTTCGTATTGGGCTTTATATATATTGCTTGTTCCTCGTACGCATTCATCTAGACTGAATTGGCGGGGTTCGCTACTTTCTTCAGCTCTCATTTCGGAGCACAGATAGGTGTTCGCCTGATTTTCGTATTGGACTTTATATATATTGCTTGTTCCTCGTACGCATTCATCTAGACTGAATTGGCGGGGTTCACTACTTTTTTCCGCTCTCATTTCGGAGCACAGATAGGTGTTCGCCTGATTTTCGTATTGAGCTTTATATATATTGCTTGTTCCTCGTACGCATTCATCTAGACTGAATTGGCGGGGTTCGCTACTTTCTTCCGCTCCCATTTCGGAGCACAGATAGGCGTTCGCCTGATTTTCGTATTGGGCGTTAAATATATTGCTTGTTCCTCATACTCATTCATCTAGACTGAATTGGTGGGGTTCGCTACTTTCTTCCGCTCTCATTTCGGAGCACAGATAGGTGTTCGCCTGATTTTCGTATTGGGCTTTATATATATTGCTTGTGCCTCGTACGCATTCATCTAGACTGAATTGGCGGGGTTCACTACTTTCTTCCGCTCTCATTTCGGAGCACAGATAGGTGTTCGCCTGATTTTCGTATTGGGCTTTATATATATTGCTTGTTCCTCGTACGCATTCATCTAGACTGAATTGGCGGGGTTCGCTACTTTCTTCCGCTCCCATTTCGGAGCACAGATAGGCGTTCGCCTGATTTTCGTATAGGGCGTTAAATATATTGCTTGTTCCTCATACTCATTCATCTAGACTGAATTGGCAGGGTTCGCTAATTTCTTGCGCTCCCAGTTCAGAGCACAGATAGGTGTTCGCCTGATTTTCGTATTGGGCTTTATATATATTGCTTGTTCCTCGTACGCATTCATCTAGACTGAATTGGCGGGGTTCACTACTTTCTTCCGCTCTCATTTCGGAGCACAAATAGGTGTTCGCCTTATTTTCGTATTGGCCTTTATATATTGCTTCTTCCTCGTACGCATTCATCTAGACTGAATTGGCGGGGTTCACTACTTTCTTCCGCTCTCATTTCGGAGCACAGATAGGCGTTCGCCTGATTTTCGTATCGGGGGTTAAATATATTGCTTGTTCCTCATACTCATTCATCTAGACTGAATTGGCGGGGTTCGCTAATTTCTTGCGCTCCCATTTCGGAGCAGAGATAGGTGTTCGCCTGATTTTCGTATTGGGCTTTATATATATTGCTTGTTCCTCGTACGCATTCATCTAGACTGAATTGGCGGGGTTCGCTACTTTCTTCCGCTCCCATTTCGGAGCACAGATAGGCGTTCGCCTGATTTTCGTATTGGGCGTTAAATATATTGCTTGTTCCTCATACTCATTCATCTAGACTGAATTGGCGGGGTTCGCTAATTTCTTGCGCTCCCATTTCGGAGCACAGATAGGTGTTCGCCTGATTTTCGTATTGGACTTTATATATATTGCTTGTTCCTCGTACGCATTCATCTAGACTGAATTGGCGGGGTTCGCTACTTTCTTCCGCTCTCATTTCGGAGCACAGATAGGTGTTCGCCTGATTTTCGTATTGGACTTTACATATATTACTTGTTCCTCGTACGCATTCATCTAGACTGAATTTGCGCGGTTCACTACTTTTTTCCGCTCTCATTTTGGAGCACAGATAGGTGTTGGCCTGATTTTCGTATTGGGCTTTATATATATTGCTTGTTCCTCGTACGCATTCATCTAGACTGAATTGGCGGGGTTCACTACTTTTTCCCGCTCTCATTTCGGAGCACAGATAGGTGTTCGCCTGATTTTCGTATTGGACTTTATATATATTACTTGTTCCTCGTACGCATTCATCTAGACTGAATTGGCGGGGTTCACTACTTTCTTCCGCTCTCATTTCGGAGCACAAATAGGTGTTCGCCTGATTTTCGTATTGGGCTTTATATATATTGCTTCTTCCTCGTACGCATTCATCTAGACTGAATTGGCGGGGTTCGCTACTTTCTTCCGCTCCCATTTCGGAGCACAGATAGGCGTTCGCCTGATTTTCGTATTGGGCGTTAAATATATTGCTTGTTCCTCGTACGCATTCATCTAGACTGAATTGGCGGGGTTCGCTACTTTCTTCCGCTCTCATTTCGGAGCACAGATAGGTGTTCGCCTGATTTTCGTATCGGACTTTATATATATTGCTTGTTCCTCGTACGCATTCATCTAGACTGAATTGGCGGGGTTCGCTACTTTCTTCCGCTCCCATTTCGGAGCACAGATAGGCGTTCGCCTGATTTTCGTATAGGGCGTTAAATATATTGCTTGTTCCTCATACTCATTCATCTAGACTGAATTGGCAGGGTTCGCTAATTTCTTGCGCTCCCATTTCAGAGCACAGATAGGTGTTCGCCTGATTTTCGTATTGGGCTTTATATATATTGCTTGTTCCTCGTACGCATTCATCTAGACTGAATTGGCGGGGTTCACTACTTTCTTCCGCTCTCATTTCGGAGGACAAATAGGTGTTCGCCTGATTTTCGTATTGGGCTTTATATATATTGCTTCTTCCTCGTACGCATTCATCTAGACTGTATTGGCGGGGTTCACTACTTTCTTCCGCTCTCATTTCGGAGCACAGATAGGCGTTCGCCTGATTTTCGTATCGGGGGTTAAATATATTGCTTGTTCCTCATACTCATTCATCTAGACTGAATTGGCGGGGTTCGCTAATTTCTTGCGCTCCCATTTCGGAGCACAGATAGGTGTTCGCCTGATTTTCGTATTGGGCTTTATATATATTGCTTGTTCCTCGTACGCATTCATCTAGACTGAATTGGCGGGGTTCGCTACTTTCTTCCGCTCCCATTTCGGAGCACAGATAGGCGTTCGCCTGATTTTCGTATTGGGCGTTAAATATATTGCTTGTTCCTCGTACGCATTCATCTAGACTGAATTGGCGGGGTTCGCTACTTTCTTCCGCTCTCATTTCGGAGCACAGATAGGTGTTCGCCTGATTTTCGTATCGGACTTTATATATATTGCTTGTTCCTCGTACGCATTCATCTAGACTGAATTGGCGGGGTTCACTACTTTTTTCCGCTCTCATTTCGGAGCACAGATAGGTGTTCGCCTGATTTTCGTATTGGGCTTTATATATATTGCTTGTTCCTCGTACGCATTCATCTAGACTGAATTGGCGGGGTTCGCTACTTTCTTCAGCTCTCATTTCGGAGCACAGATAGGTGTTCGCCTGATTTTCGTATTGGACTTTATATATATTGCTTGTTCCTCGTACGCATTCATCTAGACTGAATTGGCGGGGTTCACTACTTTTTTCCGCTCTCATTTCGGAGCACAGATAGGTGTTCGCCTGATTTTCGTATTGAGCTTTATATATATTGCTTGTTCCTCGTACGCATTCATCTAGACTGAATTGGCGGGGTTCGCTACTTTCTTCCGCTCCCATTTCGGAGCACAGATAGGCGTTCGCCTGATTTTCGTATTGGGCGTTAAATATATTGCTTGTTCCTCATACTCATTCATCTAGACTGAATTGGTGGGGTTCGCTACTTTCTTCCGCTCTCATTTCGGAGCACAGATAGGTGTTCGCCTGATTTTCGTATTGGGCTTTATATATATTGCTTGTGCCTCGTACGCATTCATCTAGACTGAATTGGCGGGGTTCACTACTTTCTTCCGCTCTCATTTCGGAGCACAGATAGGTGTTCGCCTGATTTTCGTATTGCGCTTTATATATATTGCTTGTTCCTCGTACGCATTCATCTAGACTGAATTGGCGGGGTTCGCTACTTTCTTCCGCTCCCATTTCGGAGCACAGATAGGCGTTCGCCTGATTTTCGTATAGGGCGTTAAATATATTGCTTGTTCCTCATACTCATTCATCTAGACTGAATTGGCAGGGTTCGCTAATTTCTTGCGCTCCCAGTTCAGAGCACAGATAGGTGTTCGCCTGATTTTCGTATTGGGCTTTATATATATTGCTTGTTCCTCGTACGCATTCATCTAGACTGAATTGGCGGGGTTCACTACTTTCTTCCGCTCTCATTTCGGAGCACAAATAGGTGTTCGCCTTATTTTCGTATTGGCCTTTATATATATTGCTTCTTCCTCGTACGCATTCATCTAGACTGAATTGGCGGGGTTCACTACTTTCTTCCGCTCTCATTTCGGAGCACAGATAGGCGTTCGCCTGATTTTCGTATCGGGGGTTAAATATATTGCTTGTTCCTCATACTCATTCATCTAGACTGAATTGGCGGGGTTCGCTAATTTCTTGCGCTCCCATTTCGGAGCAGAGATAGGTGTTCGCCTGATTTTCGTATTGGGCTTTATATATATTGCTTGTTCCTCGTACGCATTCATCTAGACTGAATTGGCGGGGTTCGCTACTTTCTTCCGCTCCCATTTCGGAGCACAGATAGGCGTTCGCCTGATTTTCGTATTGGGCGTTAAATATATTGCTTGTTCCTCATACTCATTCATCTAGACTGAATTGGCGGGGTTCGCTAATTTTTTGCGCTCCCATTTCGGAGCACAGATAGGTGTTCGCCTGATTTTCGTATTGGGCTTTATATATATTGCTTGTTCCTCGTACGCATTCATCTAGACTGAATTGGCGGGGTTCGCTACTTTCTTCCGCTCCCATTTCGGAGCACAGATAGGCGTTCGCCTGATTTTCGTATTGGGCGTTAAATATATTGCTTGTTCCTCGTACGCATTCATCTAGACTGAATTGGCGGGGTTCGCTACTTTCTTCCGCTCTCATTTCGGAGCACAGATAGGTGTTCGCCTGATTTTCGTATCGGGGGTTAAATATATTGCTTGTTCCTCATACTCATTCATCTAGACTGAATTGGCGGGGTTCGCTAATTTCTTGCGCTCCCATTTCGGAGCAGAGATAGGTGTTCGCCTGATTTTCGTATTGGGCTTTATATATATTGCTTCTTCCTCGTACGCATTCATCTAGACTGTATTGGCGGGGTTCACTACTTTCTTCCGCTCTCATTTCGGAGCACAGATAGGCGTTCGCCTGATTTTCGTATCGGGGGTTAAATATATTGCTTGTTCCTCATACTCATTCATCTAGACTGAATTGGCGGGGTTCGCTAATTTCTTGCGCTCCCATTTCGGAGCACAGATAGGTGTTCGCCTGATTTTCGTATTGGGCTTTATATATATTGCTTGTTCCTCGTACGCATTCATCTAGACTGAATTGGCGGGGTTCGCTACTTTCTTCCGCTCCCATTTCGGAGCACAGATAGGCGTTCGCCTGATTTTCGTATTGGGCGTTAAATATATTGCTTGTTCCTCGTACGCATTCATCTAGACTGAATTGGCGGGGTTCGCTACTTTCTTCCGCTCTCATTTCGGAGCACAGATAGGTGTTCGCCTGATTTTCGTATCGGACTTTATATATATTGCTTGTTCCTCGTACGCATTCATCTAGACTGAATTGGCGGGGTTCACTACTTTTTTCCGCTCTCATTTCGGAGCACAGATAGGTGTTCGCCTGATTTTCGTATTGGGCTTTATATATATTGCTTGTTCCTCGTACGCATTCATCTAGACTGAATTGGCGGGGTTCGCTACTTTCTTCAGCTCTCATTTCGGAGCACAGATAGGTGTTCGCCTGATTTTCGTATTGGACTTTATATATATTGCTTGTTCCTCGTACGCATTCATCTAGACTGAATTGGCGGGGTTCACTACTTTTTTCCGCTCTCATTTCGGAGCACAGATAGGTGTTCGCCTGATTTTCGTATTGAGCTTTATATATATTGCTTGTTCCTCGTACGCATTCATCTAGACTGAATTGGCGGGGTTCGCTACTTTCTTCCGCTCCCATTTCGGAGCACAGATAGGCGTTCGCCTGATTTTCGTATTGGGCGTTAAATATATTGCTTGTTCCTCATACTCATTCATCTAGACTGAATTGGTGGGGTTCGCTACTTTCTTCCGCTCTCATTTCGGAGCACAGATAGGTGTTCGCCTGATTTTCGTATTGGGCTTTATATATATTGCTTGTGCCTCGTACGCATTCATCTAGACTGAATTGGCGGGGTTCACTACTTTCTTCCGCTCTCATTTCGGAGCACAGATAGGTGTTCGCCTGATTTTCGTATTGCGCTTTATATATATTGCTTGTTCCTCGTACGCATTCATCTAGACTGAATTGGCGGGGTTCGCTACTTTCTTCCGCTCCCATTTCGGAGCACAGATAGGCGTTCGCCTGATTTTCGTATAGGGCGTTAAATATATTGCTTGTTCCTCATACTCATTCATCTAGACTGAATTGGCAGGGTTCGCTAATTTCTTGCGCTCCCAGTTCAGAGCACAGATAGGTGTTCGCCTGATTTTCGTATTGTGCTTTATATATATTGCTTGTTCCTCGTACGCATTCATCTAGACTGAATTGGCGGGGTTCACTACTTTCTTCCGCTCTCATTTCGGAGCACAAATAGGTGTTCGCCTTATTTTCGTATTGGCCTTTATATATATTGCTTCTTCCTCGTACGCATTCATCTAGACTGAATTGGCGGGGTTCACTACTTTCTTCCGCTCTCATTTCGGAGCACAGATAGGCGTTCGCCTGATTTTCGTATCGGGGGTTAAATATATTGCTTGTTCCTCATACTCATTCATCTAGACTGAATTGGCGGGGTTCGCTAATTTCTTGCGCTCCCATTTCGGAGCAGAGATAGGTGTTCGCCTGATTTTCGTATTGGGCTTTATATATATTGCTTGTTCCTCGTACGCATTCATCTAGACTGAATTGGCGGGGTTCGCTACTTTCTCCCGCTCCCATTTCGGAGCACAGATAGGCGTTCGCCTGATTTTCGTATTGGGCGTTAAATATATTGCTTGTTCCTCATACTCATTCATCTAGACTGAATTGGCGGGGTTCGCTAATTTCTTGCGCTCCCATTTCGGAGCACAGATAGGTGTTCGCCTGATTTTCGTATTGGACTTTATATATATTGCTTGTTCCTCGTACGCATTCATCTAGACTGAATTGGCGGGGTTCGCTACTTTCTTCCGCTCTCATTTCGGACCACAGATAGGTGTTCGCCTGATTTTCGTATTGGACTTTATATATATTACTTGTTCCTCGTACGCATTCATCTAGACTGAATTTGCGCGGTTCACTACTTTTTTCCGCTCTCATTTTGGAGCACAGATAGGTGTTCGCCTGATTTTCGTATTGGGCTTTATATATATTGCTTGTTCCTCGTACGCATTCATCTAGACTGAATTGGCGGGGTTCACTACTTTTTTCCGCTCTCATTTCGGAGCACAGATAGGTGTTCGCCTGATTTTCGTATTGGACTTTATATATATTACTTGTTCCTCGTACGCATTCATCTAGACTGAATTGGCGGGGTTCACTACTTTCTTCCGCTCTCATTTCGGAGCACAAATAGGTGTTCGCCTGATTTTCGTATTGGGCTTTATATATATTGCTTCTTCCTCGTACGCATTCATCTAGACTGAATTGGCGGGGTTCGCTACTTTCTTCCGCTCCCATTTCGGAGCACAGATAGGCGTTCGCCTGATTTTCGTATTGGGCGTTAAATATATTGCTTGTTCCTCGTACGCATTCATCTAGACTGAATTGGCGGGGTTCGCTACTTTCTTCCGCTCTCATTTCGGAGCACAGATAGGTGTTCGCCTGATTTTCGTATCGGACTTTATATATATTGCTTGTTCCTCGTACGCATTCATCTAGACTGAATTGGCGGGGTTCGCTACTTTCTTCCGCTCCCATTTCGGAGCACAGATAGGCGTTCGCCTGATTTTCGTATAGGGCGTTAAATATATTGCTTGTTCCTCATACTCATTCATCTAGACTGAATTGGCAGGGTTCGCTAATTTCTTGCGCTCCCATTTCAGAGCACAGATAGGTGTTCGCCTGATTTTCGTATTGGGCTTTATATATATTGCTTGTTCCTCGTACGCATTCATCTAGACTGAATTGGCGGGGTTCACTACTTTCTTCCGCTCTCATTTCGGAGCACAAATAGGTGTTCGCCTGATTTTCGTATTGGGCTTTATATATATTGCTTCTTCCTCGTACGCATTCATCTAGACTGAATTGGCGGGGTTCACTACTTTCTTCCGCTCTCATTTCGGAGCACAGATAGGCGTTCACCTGATTTTCGTATCGGGGGTTAAATATATTGCTTGTTCCTCATACTCATTCATCTAGACTGAATTGGCGGGGTTCCCTAATTTCTTGCGCTCCCATTTCGGAGCACAGATAGGTGTTCGCCTGATTTTCGTATTGGGCTTTATATATATTGCTTGTTCCTCGTACGCATTCATCTAGACTGAATTGGCGGGGTTCGCTACTTTCTTACGCTCCCATTTCGGAGCACAGATAGGCGTTCGCCTGATTTTCGTATTGGGCGTTAAATATATTGCTTGTTCCTCGTACGCATTCATCTAGACTGAATTGGCGGGGTTCGCTACTTTCTTCCGCTCTCATTTCGGAGCACAGATAGGTGTTCGCCTGATTTTCGTATCGGACTTTATATATATTGCTTGTTCCTCGTACGCATTCATCTAGACTGAATTGGCGGGGTTCACTACTTTTTTCCGCTCTCATTTCGGAGCACAGATAGGTGTTCGCCTGATTTTCGTATTGGGCTTTATATATATTGCTTGTGCCTCGTACGCATTCATCTAGACTGAATTGGCGGGGTTCGCTACTTTCTTCCGCTCTCATTTCGGAGCACAGATAGGTGTTCGCCTGATTTTCGTGTTGGACTTTATATATATTGCTTGTTCCTCGTACGCATTCATCTAGACTGAATTGGCGGGGTTCGCTACTTTCTTCCGCTCCCATTTCGGAGCACAGATAGGCGTTCGCCTGATTTTCGTATTGGGCGTTAAATATATTGCTTGTTCCTCATACTCATTCATCTAGACTGAATTGGCGGGGTTCGCTAATTTCTTGCGCTCCCATTTCGGAGCACAGATAGGTGTTCGCCTGATTTTCGTATTGGGTTTTATATATATTGCTTGTTCCTCGTATGCATTCATCTAGACTGAATTGGCGGGGTTCGCTACTTTCTTCCGCTCTCATTTCGGAGCACAGATAGGTGTTCGCCTGATTTTCGTATCGGACTTTATATATATTGCTTGTTCCTCGTACGCATTCGTCTAGACTGAATTGGCGGGGTTCGCTACTTTCTTCCGCTCCCATTTCGGAGCACAGATAGGCGGTCGCCTGATTTTCGTATTGGGCGTTAAATATATTGCTTGTTCCTCATACTCATTCATCTAGACTGAATTGGCGGGGTTCGCTACTTTCTTCCGCTCTCATTTCGGAGCACAGATAGGTGTTCGCCTGATTTTCGTATTGGGCTTTATATATATTGCTTGTTCCTCGTACACATTCATCTAGACTGAATTGGCGGGGTTCGCTACTTTCTTCCGCTCTCATTTCGGAGCACAGATAGGTGTTTGCCTGATTTTCGTATTGGACTTTATATATATTGCTTGTTCCTCGTACGCATTCATCTAGACTGAATTGGCGGGGTTCGCTGCTTTCTTCCGCTCCCATTTCGGAGCACAGATAGGCGTTTGCCTGATTTTCGTATTGGGCTTTTATATATTGCTAGTTCCTCATACTCATTCATCTATACTGAATTGGCGGGGTTCGCAAATTTCTTGCGCTCCCATTTCGGAGCACAGATACTCAGGCGGCACGTCAGGTTGGGCCAACGTTGGGAACATATTGGCACTTCTTGGCCCAATAACGGCCTAAGACTAACAGCGTGGTTCCAATATTGGCAGTGCCATTCTGATTCTTGGCCCAATGATGGCCTAAGGTTAACAGCGTGGCGCCAATATTTGCTGTGCCATTCTGATAGAGATCCAATCTTGGCCCAGTTTACACAGTCAGTAAACAATATTGGCTGTGCCATTCTGATAGAGATCCAATGTTGGCCCAGTTTACACAGTTAGTAAACAATATTGGCTGTGCCATTCTGATAGAGATCCAATGTTGGCCCAGTTTACACAGTCAGTAAACAATATTGGCACTGCCGCTCAACAAGGCGGGAATTATTGGACCGACTTTCGTATTGATTTGCCAATATGGGTTACTAGTTGGCTTTCTCTGGAGGACATTGGCCCGTAATATGCCATTTTTCGCCTTGTCGGCTTTTAGTGCTCTACGACTTGCTGAGATTGAACAACGTGTTTTGAAAACTAACGCACTGATCACAGGCACACTGCACAGGAACCAGAAATATGTTCTCCCATGTCAACTCCATGAATGGAACACCGCCATTATTGCACTTCTAATTTACCGAAATGCGTCCCTTAAAGAGAGAAGCCAGTGTACCACGTAGCAAGCAGGGGAAGTCGCATAAATTTAGCCGCTGCTTTATTGATCGTGAATAAGAACTTGAGCTTTCCATAAGAAGCAACGGTATTGAGAATTTGCCTGCGCATTGTATATTTCGCATGTACGCTCGTCGGCTTTAGTGGGTCAGGATTCTGAGGAGAATCGAGAATTACAGTGCCTCAGAGCTGATGGAACCATTTTATATTGCATCGAGATGGAGCGCATATGTATTAGTGAAACTATTGTTTGTTTGTTTAGCATGCATGGCATGTTGCGGCGACCTAATGATCATGCTCCTATTATAATATATTTGTTTGTTCGTGCATGTGTAGTAAGCTCCTTGTATGAATGCCCCTGACAGAAAAAAAAATTAATAGCATGTTTTGGCATTTACGTGTCAACAACCTCTTGTCTTTGCCTTTAGTAGGCACGACGCATTCCGAATTTCCTTTTTCGGCCTAGCTTTCCGTCCTTCAGCCCCCCCTTGCCTCTCCCCCACGCACCCGGGTGAGCCTGGTCAATGCTATGAGTCAAGCGTTCAGACAGCCATAAGCTGCTGTGTCGAATTGGGTGCTCTCTCTCGGAAGCATGGGGTAAAGCGGCGGGGTCACTGTTGTCCTCCTTGTCGCCCTCCATCGCTGTCACCCCAAAATGCGGTCGGGCTAGGTCCAGCGGGGGAAAGTGGCGTTTACGCCGTATTCTTCGTTCACCCTTTCCTTTCACTCTTTCCTTCTATGCGTCGCTAGCACGCCGACTGGGTGCAACACCGCCTGAGTGCTTGCCGTCTTGTCCGTTCTTGCCAGCGCACTCCTCTCGTGAAAAATGCTCGCTTCCGGTCGTCATTCCTACTGAGAAGCCTACATCTTGAAATACGCAGCAATGTGGCAACGAATTTTTGTGAGTGTTAGAATTAATATAGGCGAAACAACAATTAGAAAAAAAGTCGGCGCCCGTGGCCACCGTCTTCGATGTGGGATGAACTCGGATACAAAGAAGCATGGATCTTACAATGGTGAGTGCATTTGTTTTGCGCATGTTATAAGTTTTATAAGGAGCAATATCGCCCAAGCTATATCACCCAAGCAATATCACGCGTTATATATATTACTGAAACAGGCCTGGCTAATGTAGAGTGCCTGTAATTAAATAGCTCTTTTTATTTGCAGCCTTTGAATAGTGCCTGGAGTAGTACCACGTGTAAATCTCTGTGAATTTCACCCAAATTCCAGGACTATGATTTTATCAAGCCACGCGCGTGGCCTGATCCTGCTAGTGATACCGAGGAACCACGCTGCTTCTCACTGTTATAGGTCAAGCATCATTTCCAGCTGACAGTATTTCTTTCTTTTCGTATAATAAATGCCTCTTTTACTAGTGTTTCCTGACGGAACTTCTCGGTTTCCACAATAAAAATTTCGCACGAAGGCCGCATTGTTTCTACACAGTCTGAAACTAGGCTTTTTGTGCTGCAGCTGGTTTTGCTGCGATTTTTAATTATAAAGTGCTACGCTGACTAGGTGTGGGCTGTAAACAAAGCGGACGGATACTGCGCATTTTATGTCTGTTCTAAATATTACGTTACACCTTGTACAAGCTATGCCATATATGCCGAAATATTAAGAAGTGTTACTTGACAAATCTCTTGCAAGAAAGTTTCTTGATTCACCCCTTCGAACTCTCTGCTCAGACTTATAATATTGTTGCAGTATGGCGATTTTTCAAATGAAAACGCTCCCACATACATTTGTCATACCAACATCTCTGATAATGTTTCTTTTTATTTTACAGTGCAAGCATTTCCTCCAACTAATGGTGAAGTCGCTATGGGATATGGCAGCAATATCAACGAAACCACCACGCTATCCTGGTCCTCGGGGGCCTGATAAGCCCGCTGTCATCCAAGCACTGACAAACCTGCCTACCGACCTCAGCTTCCTGACCTGAAACCCCTGGCCAGCCCACTGTCCTCGGCACCTTGCCCAATTTCTATCCTGAGGGCAGTGCCTGTAAATAAACTTTTTGAAGATAACCGAGCGTCACCCATCTAGGTCCACTGAAAATGCCTATTTGTGAAACTTTATTCGCAAATAAACTGTCATAAACGTCAATTTCAGTATTCTTTTATATTATTTGCAAGCATATATGACTTCTGCTTCTTGACATCTTTTTGTCGAGCTTTCCTAGCTACTATTGAGGAAGACGGTAAGGGGACAATTGCTACAAAAAATCCCGCTAGCAAAAGGTTTGGGGTAAGAATGTGTGCGTGCTCTAAAGTCAGCATAGCTAGAATATTCGTCATGCAAAGGGCATTGTCTAAGGGCTGGCATTAATAATGGCAAGGATATGGCTCAACACTGGTTCTATGCTGGCAGCACGATGGCTGCTGCATTGGCATAACATTGGTCCTATCTTGGCTTTAACGCTGGTCCTACGATGGCTGCTGCATTGGCATAACATTGGTCCAATCTTGGCTTTACCGCTGGTTCTACTCTGGCAGCACAATGGCTGCTGCATTGGCATAACATTGGTCCAATCTTGGCTTTAACGCTGGGCCAGCATTGGATTGGGTTCCACTTTGCCAATATGCCAACAATGGTCCAACATTGGTACCAATTTCTGCCAGCATTGGGCCATGGTTGGACCAATGCTGGTGTGCTGGCTGTGTAGGTGTTCGCCTGATTTTCGTATTGGGCTTTATATATATTGCTTGTTCCTCATACTCATTCATCTAGACTGAATTGGCGGGGTTCGCTACTTTCTTGCGCTCCCATTTCGGAGCACAGATAGGTGTTCGCCTGATTTTCGTATTGGGCTTAAAATAGATTGGTAGTTCCTCGTACGCATTCATCTAGACTGAATTGGCGGGGTTCGCTAATTTCTTGCGCTCCCATTTCGGAGCGCAAATGGGTGGTTGCCTGATTTTCGTATTGGGCTTTATATATATTGCTAGTTTCTCATACTCATTCATCTAGACTGAATTGGCGGGGTTCGCTAATTTCTTGCGCTCCCATTTCGAAGCACAAATGGGTGTTCGCCTGATTTTCGTATTGGGCTTTATATATATTGCTAGTTCCTCATACTCATTCATCTAGACTGAATTGGCGGGGTTCGCTAATTTCTTGCACTCCCATTTCGGAGCACAGACAGGTGTTCGCCTGATTTTCGTATTGGGCTTTAAATATATTGTTAGTTCCTCGTACGCGTTCATCTAGACTGAATTGGCGGGGTTCGCTATTTTCTTGCGCTCCCATTTCGGAGCACAAATGGGTGTTCGCCTGATTTTCGTATTGGGCTTTATATATATTGCTAGTTCCTCATACTCATTCATCTACACTAAATTGGCGGGGTTCGCTACTTTATTGCGCTCCCATTTCGGAGCACAGATAGGTGTTCGCCTGATTTTCGTATCGGGCTTTAAATATAGTGCTAGTTCTTCATACTTATTCATCCATACTGAATTGGCGGGGTTCGCTACTTTCTTGCGCTCCCATTTCGGGCACAAATGGGTCTTCGCCTGATTTTCGTATTGGGCTTTAAATATATTGCTAGTTCTTCATACTCATTCATCTACACTGAATTGGCCGGGTTCGCTACCTGATTGCGCTCCCATTTCGGAGTACAGATAGGTGTTCGCTTGATTTTCGAATTGGGCTTTAAATATAGTGCTAGTTCTTCATACTTATTCATCTACACTGAATCGGCGGGGTTCGCAACTTTCTTGCGCTCCCATTTCGGAGCACAAATGGGTGTTCGCCTGATTTTCGTATTGGGCTTTAAATATATTGCTAGTTCTTCATACTCATTCATCTACACTGAATTGGCGGGGTTCGCTACTTTCTTGCGCTCCCATTTCGGAGCACAGATAGGTGTTCGCCTGATTTTCGTATTGGGCTATAAATATATTGCTAGTTCTTCATACTCATTCATCTACACTGAATTGGCGGGGTTCGCTACTTTCTTGCGCTCCCGATTCGGAGCACAAATGGCTGTTCGCCTGATTTTCGTATTGGGCTTTAAATATATTGTTAGTTCCTCGTACGCATTCATCTAGACTGAATTGGCGGGGTTCGCTAATTTCTTGCGCTCCCATTTCGGAGCACATATAGGTGCTCGCCTGATTTTCGTATTAGGTTTTAAATATATTGCTAGTTCCTCATACACATTCATCTATACTGAATTGGCGGGGTTCGCTACTTTCTTGCGCTCCAATTTCGGAGCACAGATAGGTGTTCGCCTGATTTTCGTATTGGGCTTTAAATATAGTGCTAGTTCTTCATACTTATTCATCTATACTGAATTGGCGGGGTTCGCTACTTTCTTGCGCTCCCATTTCGGAGCACAAATGGGTCTTCGCCTGATTTTCGTATTGGGCTTTATATATATTGCTAGTTGCTTATTCTCATTCATCTAGACGGAATTGGCGGGGTTCGCTAATTTCTTGCACTCCCATTTCGGAGCACAGATAGGTGTTCGCCTGATTTTCGTATTGGGCTTTATATATATTGCTAGTTCCTCATACTCATTCATCTAGACAGAATTGGCGGGGTTCGCTAATTTCTTGCGCTCCCATTTCGGAGCACAAATGGGTGTTCGCCTGATTTTCGTATTCGGCTTTATATATATTGCTAGTTCCTCATACTCATTCATCAAGACTGAATTGACGGGGTTCGCTAATTTCTTGCGCTCCCATTTCGGAGCACAAATGGTTGTTCGCCTGATTTTCGTATTGGGCGGTAAATATATTGTTAGTTCCTCGTACGCATTCATCTACACTGAATTGGCGGGGTTCGCTACTTTCTTGCGCTCCCGATTCGGAGCACAAATGGGTGTTCGACTGATTTTCGTATTGGGCGGTAAATATATTGCTAGTTGCTCACACTCATTCATCTAGACTGAATTGGCGGGGTTCGCTAATTTCTTGCACTCCCATTACGGAGCACAGATAGATGTTCGCCTGATTTTCGTATTGGGCTTAAAATATATTGGTAGTTCCTCGTACGCATTCATCTATACTGAATTGGCGGGGTTCGCAAATTTCTTGCGCTCCCATTTCGGAGTACAAATGGGTGTTCGCCAGATTTTCGTATTGGGCTTTATATATATTGCTAGTTTCTCATACTCATTCATCTAGACTGAATTGGCGGGGTTCGCTAATTTCTTGCGCTCCCACTTCGGAGCACAGACAGGTGTTCGCCTGATTTTCGTATTGGGCGTTAAATATATTGTTAGTTCCTCGTACGCGTTCATCTAGACTGAATTGGCGGGGTTCGCTATTTTCTTGCGCTCCCATTTCGGAGCACAAATGGGTGTTCGCCTGATTTTCGTATTGGGCTTTATATATATATTGCTAGTTGCTCATACTCATTCATCTAGACTGAATTGGCGGGGTTCGCTAATTTCTTGCACTCCCATTACGGAGCACAGATAGATGTTCGCCTGATTTTCGTATTGGGCTTAAAATATATTGGTAGTTCCTCGTACGCATTCATCTATACTGAATTGGCGGGGTTCGCAAATTTCTTGCGCTCCCATTTCGGAGTACAAATGGGTGTTCGCCAGATTTTCGTATTGGGCTTTATATATATTGCTAGTTTCTCATACTCATTCATCTAGACTGAATTGGCGGGGTTCGCTAATTTCTTGCGCTCCCATTTCGGAGCACAGACAGGTGTTCGCCTGATTTTCGTATTGGGCGTTAAATATATTGTTAGTTCCTCGTACGCGTTCATCTAGACTGAATTGGCGGGGTTCGCTATTTTCTTGCGCTCCCATTTCGGAGCACAAATGGGTGTTCGCCTGATTTTCGTATTGGGCTTTATATATATTGCTAGTTCCTCATACTCATTCATCTAGACTGAATTGGCGGGGTTCGCTAATTTCTTGCACTCCCATTACGGAGCACAGATAGATGTTCGCCTGATTTTCGTATTGGGCTTAAAATATATTGGTAGTTCCTCGTACGCATTCATCTATACTGAATTGGCGGGGTTCGCAAATTTCTTGCGCTCCCATTTCGGAGCACAAATGGGTGTTCGCCTGATTTTCGTATTGGGCTTTATATATATTGCTAGTTCCTCATACTCATTCATCTAGACTGAATTGGCGGGGTTCGCTAATTTCTTGCACTCCATTACGGAGCACAGACAGGTGTTCGCCTGATTTTCGTATTGGGCTTAAAATATATTGGTAGTTCCTCGTACGCATTCATCTATACTGAATTGGCGGGGTTCGCTATTTTCTTGCGCTCCCATTTCGGAGCACAAATGGGTGTTCGCCTGATTTTCGTATTGGGCTTTATATATATTGCTAGTTCCTCATACTCATTCATCTAGACTGAATTGGCGGGGTTCGCTAATTTCTTGCACTCCCATTACGGAGCACATATAGATGTTCGCCTGATTTTCGTATTGGGCTTAAAATATATTGGTAGTTCCTCGTACGCATTCATCTATACTGAATTGGCGGGGTTCGCAAATTTCTTGCGCTCCCATTTCGGAGTACAAATGGGTGTTCGCCTGATTTTCGTATTGGGCGTTAAATATATTGTTAGTTCCTCGTACGCGTTCATCTAGACTGAATTGGCGGGGTTCGCTAATTTCTTGCGCTCCCATTTCGGAGCACAAATGGGTGTTCGCCTGATTTTCGTATTGGGCTTTATATATATTGCTAGTTCTTCATACTTATTCATCCATACTGAATTGGCGGGGTTCGCTACTTTCTTGCGCTCCCATTTCGGGCACAAATGGGTCTTCGCCTGATTTTCGTATTGGGCTTTAAATATATTGCTAGTTCTTCATACTCATTCATCTACACTGAATTGGCCGGGTTCGCTACCTGATTGCGCTCCCATTTCGGAGTACAGATAGGTGTTCGCTTGATTTTCGAATTGGGCTTTAAATATAGTGCTAGTTCTTCATACTTATTCATCTACACTGAATCGGCGGGGTTCGCAACTTTCTTGCGCTCCCATTTCGGAGCACAAATGGGTGTTCGCCTGATTTTCGTATTGGGCTTTAAATATATTGCTAGTTCTTCATACTCATTCATCTACACTGAATTGGCGGGGTTCGCTACTTTCTTGCGCTCCAATTTCGGAGCACAGATAGGTGTTCGCCTGATTTTCGTATTGGGCTATAAATATATTGCTAGTTCTTCATACTCATTCATCTACACTGAATTGGCGGGGTTCGCTACTTTCTTGCGCTCCCGATTCGGAGCACAAATGGCTGTTCGCCTGATTTTCGTATTGGGCGGTAAATATATTGTTAGTTCCTCGTACACATTCATCTATACTGAATTGGCGGGGTTCGCTACTTTCTTGCGCTCCAATTTCGGAGCACAGATAGGTGTTCGCCTGATTTTCGTATTGGGCTTTAAATATAGTGCTAGTTCTTCATACTTATTCATCTATACTGAATTGGCGGGGTTCGCTACTTTCTTGCGCTCCCATTTCGGAGCACAAATGGGTCTTCGCCTGATTTTCGTATTGGGCTATAAATATATTGCTAGTTCTTCATACTCATTCATCTACACTGAATTGGCGGGGTTCGCTACTTTCTTGCGCTCCCGATTCGGAGCACAAATGGCTGTTCGCCTGATTTTCGTATTGGGCGGTAAATATATTGTTAGTTCCTCGTACACATTCATCTATACTGAATTGGCGGGGTTCGCTACTTTCTTGCGCTCCAATTTCGGAGCACAGATAGGTGTTCGCCTGATTTTCGTATTGGGCTTTAAATATATTGCTAGTTCTTCATACTCATTCATCTACACTGAATTGGCGGGGTTCGCTACTTTCTTGCGCTCCCATTTCGGAGCACAGATAGGTGTTCGCCTGATTTTCGTATTGGGCTTTAAATATAGTGCTAGTTCTTCATACTTATTCATCTACACTGAATTGGCGGGGTTCGCTACTTTCTTGCGCTCCCATTTCGGGGCACAGATAGGTGTTCGCCTGATTTTCGTATTCGGCTATAAATATATTGCTAGTTCCTCATACTCATTCATCAAGACTGAATTGGCGGGGTTCGCTAAATTCTTGCGCTCCCATTTCGGAGCACAAATGGTTGTTCGCCTGATTTTCGTATTGGGCGGTAAATATATTGTTAGTTCCTCGTACACATTCATCTATACTGAATTGGCGGGGTTCGCTACTTTCTTGCGCTCCAATTTCGGAGCACAGATAGGTGTTCGCCTGATTTTCGTATTGGGCTTTAAATATAGTGCTAGTTCTTCATACTTATTCATCTATACTGAATTGGCGGATCCGCTAATTTCTTGCACTCCCATTTCGGAGCACAGATAGGTGTTCGCCTGATTTTCGTATTGGGCTTTATATATATTGCTAGTTCCTCATACTCATTCATCTAGACAGAATTGGCGGGGTTCGCTAATTTCTTGCGCTCCCATTTCGGAGCACAAATGGGTGTTCGCCTGATTTTCGTATTCGGCTTTATATATATTGCTAGTTCCTCATACTCATTCATCAAGACTGAATTGGCGGGGTTCGCTAATTTCTTGCGCTCCCATTTCGGAGCACAAATGGTTGTTCGCCTGATTTTCGTATTGGGCGGTAAATATATTGTTAGTTCCTCGTACGCATTGATCTACACTGAATTGGCGGGGTTCGCTACTTTCTTGCGCTCCCGATTCGGAGCACAAATGGGTGTTCGCCTGATTTTCGTATTGGGCGGTAAATATATTGCTAGTTCCTCGTACGCATTCATCTATACTGAATTGGCGGGGTTCGCAAATTTCTTGCGCTCCCATTTCAGAGCACAAATGGGTGTTCGCCAGATTTTCGTATTGGGCATTAAATATATTGTTAGTTCCTCGTACGCGTTCATCTAGACTGAATTGGCGGGGTTCGCTATTTTCTTGCGCTCCCATTTCGGAGCACAAATGGGTGTTCGCCTGATTTTCGTATTGGGCTTTATATATATTGCTAGTTCCTCATACTCATTCATCTACACTGAATTGGCGGGGTTCGCTACTTTATTGCGCTCCCATTTCGGAGCACAGATAGGTGTTCGCCTGATTTTCGTATTGGGCTTTAAATATAGTGCTAGTTCTTCATACTTATTCATCCATACTGAATTGGCGGGGTTCGCTACTTTCTTGCGCTCCCATTTCGGAGCACAAATGGGTCTTCGCCTGATTTTCGTATTGGGCTTTAAATATATTGCTGGTTCTTCATACTCATTCATCTACACTGAATTGGCCGGGTTCGCTCCTTTATTGCGCTCCCATTTCGGAGTACAGATAGGTGTTCGCTTGATTTTCGAATTGGGCTTTAAATATAGTGCTAGTTCTTCATAATTATTCATCTACACTGAATCGGCGGGGTTCGCTACTTTCTTGCGCTCCCATTTCGGAGCACAAATGGGTGTTCGCCTGATTTTCGTATTGGGCTTTAAATATATTGCTAGTTCTTCATACTCATTCATCTACACTGAATTGGCGGGGTTGGCTACTTTCTTGCGCTCCCATTTCGGAGCACAGATAGCTGTTCGCCTGATTTTCGTATTGGGCTTTAAATATATTGCTAGTTCTTCATACTCATTCATCTATACTCAATTGGCGGGGTTCGCTACTTTCTTGCGCTCCCATTTCGGAGCACAGATAGGTGTTCGCCTGATTTTCGTATTGGGCTTTAAATATATTGCTACTTCTTCATACTCATTCATCTACACTGAATATGCGGGGTTCGCTACTTTCTTACGCTCCCATTTCGGAGCACAGATAGGTGTTCGCCTGATTTTCGTATTAGGCTCTAAATATATTGCTAGTTCCTCATACTCATTCATCTACACTGAATTGGCGGGGTTAGCTAATTTCTTGCGCTCTCATTTCGGAACACAGATAGGTGTTTGCCTGATTTTCGTATTGGGCTTTTATATATTGCTAGTTCCTCATACTCATTCATCTATACTGAATTGGCGGGGTTCGCAAATTTCTTGCGCTCCCATTTCGGAGCACAGATAGGTGTTCGCGTGATTTTCGTATTAGGCTTTTAATATATTGGTAGTTCCTCGTACGCATTCATCTAGACTGAATTGGCGGGGTTCGGTACTTTCTTCCGCTCTCATTTCGGAGCACAAATGGGTGTTCGCCTGATTTCCGTATTGGGCTTTATATATATTGCTAGTTTCTCATACTCATTCATCTAGACTGAATTGGCGGGGTTCGCTAATTTCTTGCACTCCCATTTCGGAGCACAGACAGGTGTTCGCCTGATTTTCGTATTGGGCATTAAATATATTGTTAGTTCCTCGTACGCGTTCATCTAGACTGAATTGGCGGGGTTCGCTATTTTCTTGCGCTCCCATTTCGGAGCACAAATGGGTGTTCGCCTGATTTTCGTATTGGGCTTTATATATATTGCTAGTTCCTCATACTCATTCATCTACACTGAATTGGCCGGGTTCGCTCCTTTATTGCGCTCCCATTTCGGAGTACAGATAGGTGTTCGCTTGATTTTCGAATTGGGCTTTAAATATAGTGCTAGTTCTTCATAATTATTCATCTACACTGAATCGGCGGGGTTCGCTACTTTCTTGCGCTCCCATTTCGGAGCACAAATGGGTGTTCGCCTGATTTTCGTATTGGGCTTTATATATATTGCTAGTTCCTCATACTCATTCATCTACACTGAATTGGCGGGGTTCGCTACTTTATTGCGCTCCCATTTCGGAGTACAGATAGGTGTTCGCTTGATTTTCGAATTGGGCTTTAAATATAGTGCTAGTTCTTCATACTTATTCATCTACACTGAATCGGCGGGGTTCGCAATTTTCTTGCGCTCCCATTTCGGAGCACAAATGGGTGTTCGCCTGATTTTCGTATTGGGCTTTAAATATATTGCTAGTTCTTCATACTCATTCATCTACACTGAATTGGCGGGGTTCGCTACTTTCTTGCGCTCCAATTTCGGAGCACAGATAGGTGTTCGCCTGATTTTCGTATTGGGCTATAAATATATTGCTAGTTCTTCATACTCATTCATCTACACTGAATTGGCGGGGTTCGCTACTTTCTTGCGCTCCCGATTCGGAGCACAAATGGCTGTTCGCCTGATTTTCGTATTGGGCGGTAAATATATTGTTAGTTCCTCGTACACATTCATCTATACTGAATTGGCGGGGTTCGCTACTTTCTTGCGCTCCAATTTCGGAGCACAGATAGGTGTTCGCCTGATTTTCGTATTGGGCTTTAAATATAGTGCTAGTTCTTCATACTTATTCATCTATACTGAATTGGCGGGGTTCGCTACTTTCTTGCGCTCCCATTTCGGAGCACAAATGGGTCTTCGCCTGATTTTCGTATTGGGCTATAAATATATTGCTAGTTCTTCATACTCATTCATCTACACTGAATTGGCGGGGTTCGCTACTTTCTTGCGCTCCCGATTCGGAGCACAAATGGCTGTTCGCCTGATTTTCGTATTGGGCGGTAAATATATTGTTAGTTCCTCGTACACGTTCATCTATACTGAATTGGCGGGGTTCGCTACTTTCTTGCGCTCCAATTTCGGAGCACAGATAGGTGTTCGCCTGATTTTCGTATTGGGCTTTAAATATATTGCTAGTTCTTCATACTCATTCATCTACACTGAATTGGCGGGGTTCGCTACTTTCTTGCGCTCCCATTTCGGAGCACAGATAGGTGTTCGCCTGATTTTCATATTGGGCTTTAAATATAGTGCTAGTTCTTCATACTTATTCATCTATACTGAATTGGCGGGGTTCGCTACTTTCTTGCGCTCCCATTTCGGAGCACAGATAGGTGTTCGCCTGATTTTCGTATTGGGCTATAAATATATTGCTAGTTCTTCATACTCATTCATCTACACTGAATTGGCGGGGTTCGCTACTTTCTTGCGCTCCCGATTCGGAGCACAAATGGCTGTTCGCCTGATTTTCGTATTGGGCGGTAAATATATTGTTAGTTCCTCGTACACATTCATCTATACTGAATTGGCGGGGTTCGCTACTTTCTTGCGCTCCAATTTCGGAGCACAGATAGGTGTTCGCCTGATTTTCGTATTGGGCTTTAAATATATTGCTAGTTCTTCATACTCATTCATCTACACTGAATTGGCGGGGTTCGCTACTTTCTTGCGCTCCCATTTCGGAGCACAGATAGGTGTTCGCCTGATTTTCGTATTGGGCTTTAAATATATTGCTAGTTCTTCATACTCATTCATCTACACTGAATTGGCGGGGTTGGCTACTTTCTTGCGCTCCCATTTCGGAGCACAGATAGCTGTTCGCCTGATTTTCGTATTGGGCTTTAAATATATTGCTAGTTCTTCATACTCATTCATCTATACTCAATTGGCGGGGTTCGCTACTTTCTTGCGCTCCCATTTCGGAGCACAGATAGGTGTTCGCCTGATTTTCGTATTGGGCTTTAAATATATTGCTACTTCTTCATACTCATTCATCTACACTGAATATGCGGGGTTCGCTACTTTCTTACGCTCCCATTTCGGAGCACAGATAGGTGTTCGCCTGATTTTCGTATTAGGCTCTAAATATATTGCTAGTTCCTCATACTCATTCATCTACACTGAATTGGCGGGGTTAGCTAATTTCTTGCGCTCTCATTTCGGAACACAGATAGGTGTTTGCCTGATTTTCGTATTGGGCTTTTATATATTGCTAGTTCCTCATACTCATTCATCTATACTGAATTGGCGGGGTTCGCAAATTTCTTGCGCTCCCATTTCGGAGCACAAATGGTTGTTCGCCTGATTTTCGTATTGGGCGGTAAATATATTGTTAGTTCCTCGTACACATTCATCTATACTGAATTGGCGGGGTTCGCTACTTTCTTGCGCTCCAATTTCGGAGCACAGATAGGTGTTCGCCTGATTTTCGTATTGGGCTTTAAATATAGTGCTAGTTCTTCATACTTATTCATCTATACTGAATTGGCGGATCCGCTAATTTCTTGCACTCCCATTTCGGAGCACAGATAGGTGTTCGCCTGATTTTCGTATTGGGCTTTATATATATTGCTAGTTCCTCATACTCATTCATCTAGACAGAATTGGCGGGGTTCGCTAATTTCTTGCGCTCCCATTTCGGAGCACAAATGGGTGTTCGCCTGATTTTCGTATTCGGCTTTATATATATTGCTAGTTCCTCATACTCATTCATCAAGACTGAATTGGCGGGGTTCGCTAATTTCTTGCGCTCCCATTTCGGAGCACAAATGGTTGTTCGCCTGATTTTCGTATTGGGCGGTAAATATATTGTTAGTTCCTCGTACGCATTGATCTACACTGAATTGGCGGGGTTCGCTACTTTCTTGCGCTCCCGATTCGGAGCACAAATGGGTGTTCGCCTGATTTTCGTATTGGGCGGTAAATATATTGCTAGTTCCTCGTACGCATTCATCTATACTGAATTGGCGGGGTTCGCAAATTTCTTGCGCTCCCATTTCAGAGCACAAATGGGTGTTCGCCAGATTTTCGTATTGGGCATTAAATATATTGTTAGTTCCTCGTACGCGTTCATCTAGACTGAATTGGCGGGGTTCGCTATTTTCTTGCGCTCCCATTTCGGAGCACAAATGGGTGTTCGCCTGATTTTCGTATTGGGCTTTATATATATTGCTAGTTCCTCATACTCATTCATCTACACTGAATTGGCGGGGTTCGCTACTTTATTGCGCTCCCATTTCGGAGCACAGATAGGTGTTCGCCTGATTTTCGTATTGGGCTTTAAATATAGTGCTAGTTCTTCATACTTATTCATCCATACTGAATTGGCGGGGTTCGCTACTTTCTTGCGCTCCCATTTCGGAGCACAAATGGGTCTTCGCCTGATTTTCGTATTGGGCTTTAAATATATTGCTGGTTCTTCATACTCATTCATCTACACTGAATTGGCCGGGTTCGCTCCTTTATTGCGCTCCCATTTCGGAGTACAGATAGGTGTTCGCTTGATTTTCGAATTGGGCTTTAAATATAGTGCTAGTTCTTCATAATTATTCATCTACACTGAATCGGCGGGGTTCGCTACTTTCTTGCGCTCCCATTTCGGAGCACAAATGGGTGTTCGCCTGATTTTCGTATTGGGCTTTAAATATATTGCTAGTTCTTCATACTCATTCATCTACACTGAATTGGCGGGGTTGGCTACTTTCTTGCGCTCCCATTTCGGAGCACAGATAGCTGTTCGCCTGATTTTCGTATTGGGCTTTAAATATATTGCTAGTTCTTCATACTCATTCATCTATACTCAATTGGCGGGGTTCGCTACTTTCTTGCGCTCCCATTTCGGAGCACAGATAGGTGTTCGCCTGATTTTCGTATTGGGCTTTAAATATATTGCTACTTCTTCATACTCATTCATCTACACTGAATTGGCGGGGTTCGCTACTTTCTTACGCTCCCATTTCGGAGCACAGATAGCTGTTCGCCTGATTTTCGTATTGGGCTTTAAATATATTGCTAGTTCTTCATACTCATTCATCTACACTGAATTGGCGGGGTTGGCTACTTTCTTGCGCTCCCATTTCGGAGCACAGATAGCTGTTCGCCTGATTTTCGTATTGGGCTTTAAATATATTGCTAGTTCTTCATACTCATTCATCTATACTCAATTGGCGGGGTTCGCTACTTTCTTGCGCTCCCATTTCGGAGCACAGATAGGTGTTCGCCTGATTTTCGTATTAGGCTCTAAATATATTGCTAGTTCCTCATACTCATTCATCTACACTGAATTGGCGGGGTTAGCTAATTTCTTGCGCTCTCATTTCGGAACACAGATAGGTGTTTGCCTGATTTTCGTATTGGGCTTTTATATATTGCTAGTTCCTCATACTCATTCATCTATACTGAATTGGCGGGGTTCGCAAATTTCTTGCGCTCCCATTTCGGAGCACAGATAGGTGTTCGCGTGATTTTCGTATTAGGCTTTTAATATATTGGTAGTTCCTCGTACGCATTCATCTAGACTGAATTGGCGGGGTTCGGTACTTTCTTCCGCTCTCATTTCGGAGCACAAATGGGTGTTCGCCTGATTTCCGTATTGGGCTTTATATATATTGCTAGTTTCTCATACTCATTCATCTAGACTGAATTGGCGGGGTTCGCTAATTTCTTGCACTCCCATTTCGGAGCACAGACAGGTGTTCGCCTGATTTTCGTATTGGGCATTAAATATATTGTTAGTTCCTCGTACGCGTTCATCTAGACTGAATTGGCGGGGTTCGCTATTTTCTTGCGCTCCCATTTCGGAGCACAAATGTGTGTTCGCCTGATTTTCGTATTGGGCTTTATATATATTGCTAGTTCCTCATACTCATTCATCTACACTGAATTGGCCGGGTTCGCTCCCTTATTGCGCTCCCATTTCGGAGTACAGATAGGTGTTCGCTTGATTTTCGAATTGGGCTTTAAATATAGTGCTAGTTCTTCATAATTATTCATCTACACTGAATCGGCGGGGTTCGCTACTTTCTTGCGCTCCCATTTCGGAGCACAAATGGGTGTTCGCCTGATTTTCGTATTGGGCTTTATATATATTGCTAGTTCCTCATACTCATTCATCTACACTGAATTGGCGGGGTTCGCTACTTTATTGCGCTCCCATTTCGGAGCACAGATAGGTGTTCGCCTGATTTTCGTATTGGGCTTTAAATATAGTGCTAGTTCTTCATACTTATTCATCCATACTGAATTGGCGGGGTTCGCTACTTTCTTGCGCTCCCATTTCGGAGCACAAATGGGTCTTCGCCTGATTTTCGTATTGGGCTTTAAATATATTGCTGGTTCTTCATACTCATTCATCTACACTGAATTGGCCGGGTTCGCTCCTTTATTGCGCTCCCATTTCGGAGTACAGATAGGTGTTCGCTTGATTTTCGAATTGGGCTTTAAATATAGTGCTAGTTCTTCATAATTATTCATCTACACTGAATCGGCGGGGTTCGCTACTTTCTTGCGCTCCCATTTCGGAGCACAAATGGGTGTTCGCCTGATTTTCGTATTGGGCTTTAAATATATTGCTAGTTCTTCATACTCATTCATCTACACTGAATTGGCGGGGTTGGCTACTTTCTTGCGCTCCCATTTCGGAGCACAGATAGCTGTTCGCCTGATTTTCGTATTGGGCTTTAAATATATTGCTAGTTCTTCATACTCATTCATCTATACTCAATTGGCGGGGTTCGCTACTTTCTTGCGCTCCCATTTCGGAGCACAGATAGGTGTTCGCCTGATTTTCGTATTGGGCTTTAAATATATTGCTACTTCTTCATACTCATTCATCTACACTGAATTGGCGGGGTTCGCTACTTTCTTACGCTCCCATTTCGGAGCACAGATAGGTGTTCGCCTGATTTTCGTATTAGGCTCTAAATATATTGCTAGTTCCTCATACTCATTCATCTACACTGAATTGGCGGGGTTAGCTAATTTCTTGCGCTCTCATTTCGGAACACAGATAGGTGTTTGCCTGATTTTCGTATTGGGCTTTTATATATTGCTAGTTCCTCATACTCATTCATCTATACTGAATTGGCGGGGTTCGCAAATTTCTTGCGCTCCCATTTCGGAGCACAGATAGGTGTTCGCGTGATTTTCGTATTAGGCTTTTAATATATTGGTAGTTCCTCGTACGCATTCATCTAGACTGAATTGGCGGGGTTCGGTACTTTCTTCCGCTCTCATTTCGGAGCACAAATGGGTGTTCGCCTGATTTCCGTATTGGGCTTTATATATATTGCTAGTTCCTCATACTCATTCATCTAGACTGAATTGGAGGGGTTCGCTAATTTCTAGCGCTCTCATTTCGGAGCACAGACAGGTGTTCGCCTGATTTTCGTATTGGGCGTTAAATATATTGTTAGTTCCTCGTACGCATTCATCTCGACTGAATTGGCGGGGTTCGCTAATTTCTTGCGCTCCCATTTCGGAGCACAGATACTCAGGCGGCACGTCAGGTTGGGCCAACGTTGGGCCAATAACCAATAACTTCTTGGCCCAATAACGGCCTAAGACTAACAGCGTGGTTCCAATATTGGCAGTGCCATTCTGATTCTTGGCCCAATGATGGCCTAAGGTTAACAGCGTGGCGCCAATATTTGCTGTGCCATTCTGATAGAGATCCAATCTTGGCCCAGTTTACACAGTCAGTAAACAATATTGGCTGTGCCATTCTGATAGAGATCCAATGTTGGCCCAGTTTACACAGTTAGTAAACAATATTGGCTGTGCCATTCTGATAGAGATCCAATGTTGGCCCAGTTTACACAGTCAGTAAACAATATTGGCACTGCCGCTCAACAAGGCGGGAATTATTGGACCGACTTTCGTATTGATTTGCCAATATGGGTTACTAGTTGGCTTTCTCTGGAGGACATTGGCCCGTAATATGCCATTTTTCGCCTTGTCGGCTTTTAGTGCTCTACGACTTGCTGAGATTGAACAACGTGTTTTGAAAACTAACGCACTGATCACAGGCACACTGCACAGGAACCAGAAATATGTTCTCCCATGTCAACTCCATGAATGGAACACCGCCATTATTGCACTTCTAATTTACCGAAATGCGTCCCTTAAAGAGAGAAGCCAGTGTACCACGTAGCAAGCAGGGGAAGTCGCATAAATTTAGCCGCTGCTTTATTGATCGTGAATAAGAACTTGAGCTTTCCATAAGAAGCAACGGTATTGAGAATTTGCCTGCGCATTGTATATTTCGCATGTACGCTCGTCGGCTTTAGTGGGTCAGGATTCTGAGGAGAATCGAGAATTACAGTGCCTCAGAGCTGATGGAACCATTTTATATTGCATCGAGATGGAGCGCATATGTATTAGTGAAACTATTGTTTGTTTGTTTAGCATGCATGGCATGTTGCGGCGACCTAATGATCATGCTCCTATTATAATATATTTGTTTGTTCGTGCATGTGTAGTAAGCTCCTTGTATGAATGCCCCTGACAGAAAAAAAAAATTAATAGCATGTTTTGGCATTTACGTGTCAACAACCTCTTGTCTTTGCCTTTAGTAGGCACGACGCATTCCGAATTTCTTTTTTCGGCCTAGCTTTCCGTCCTTCAGCCCCCCCTTGCCTCTCCCCCACGCACCACGCACCCGGGTGAGCCTGGTCAATGCTATGAGTCAAGCGTTCAGACAGCCATAAGCTGCTGTGTCGAATTGGGCGCTCTCTCTCGGAAGCATGGGGTAAAGCGGCGGGGTCACTATTGTCCTCCTTGTCGCCCTCCATCGCTGTCACCCCAAAATGCGGTCGGGCTAGGTCCACCGGGGGAAAGTGGTGTTTACGCCGTATTCTTCGTTCACCCTTTCCTTTCACTCTTTCCTTCTATGCGTCGCTAGCACGCCGACTGGGTGCAACACCGCCTGAGTGCTTGCCGTCTTGTCCGTTCTTGCCAGCGCACTCCTCTCGTGAAAAATGCTCGCTTCCGGTCGTCATTCCTACTGAGAAGCCTACATCTTTAAATACGCAGCAATGTGGCAACGAATTTTTGTGAGTGTTAGAATTAATATAGGCGAAACAACAATTAGAAAAAAAGTCGGCGCCCGTGGCCACCGTCTTCGATGTGGGATGAACTCGGATACAAAGAAGCATGGATCTTACAATGGTGAGTGCATTTGTTTTGCGCATGTTATAAGTTTTATAAGGAGCAATATTGCCCAAGCTATATCACCCAAGCAATATCACGCGTTATATATATTACTGAAACAGGCCTGGCTAATGTAGAGTGCCTGTAATTAAATAGCTCTTTTTATTTGCAGCCTTTGAATAGTGCCTGGAGTAGTACCACGTGTAAATCTCTGTGAATTTCACCCAAATTCCAGGACTATGATTTTATCAAGCCACGCGCGTGGCCTGATCCTGCTAGTGATACCGAGGAACCACGCTGCTTCTCACTGTTATAGGTCAAGCATCATTTCCAGCTCACAGTATTTCTTTCTTTTCGTATAATAAATGCCTCTTTTACTAGTGTTTCCTGACGGAACTTCTCGGTTTCCACAATAAAAATTTCGCACGAAGGCCGCATTGTTTCTACACAGTCTGAAACTAGGCTTTTTGTGCTGCAGCTGGTTTTGCTGCGATTTTTAATTATAAAGTGCTACGCTGACTAGGTGTGGGCTGTAAACAAAGCGGACGGATACTGCGCATTTTATGTCTGTTCTAAATATTACGTTACACCTTGTACAAGCTATGCCATATATGCCGAAATATTAAGAAGTGTTACTTGACAAATCTCTTGCAAGAAAGTTTCTTGATTCACCCCTTCGAACTCTCTGCTCAGACTTATAATATTGTTGCAGTATGGCGATTTTTCAAATGAAAACGCTCCCACATACATTTGTCATACCAACATCTCTGATAATGTTTCTTTTTATTTTACAGTGCAAGCATTTCCTCCAACTAATGGTGAAGTCGCTATGGGATATGGCAGCAATATCAACGAAACCACCACGCTATCCTGGTCCTCGGTGGCCTGATAAGCCCGCTGTCATCCAAGCACTGACAAACCTGCCTACCGACCTCAGCTTCCTGACCTGAAACCCCTGGCCAGCCCACTGTCCTCGGCACCTTGCCCAATTTCTATCCTGAGGGCAGAGCCTGTAAATAAACTTTTTGAAGATAACCGAGCGTCACCCATCTAGGTCCACTGAAAATGCCTATTTGTGAAACTTTATTCGCAAAAAAAATGTCATAAACGTCAATTTCAGTATTCTTTTATATTATTTGCAAGCATATATGACTTCTGCTTCTTGACATCTTTTTGTCGAGCTTTCCTAGCTACTATTGAGGAAGACGGTAAGGGGACAATTGCTACAAAAAATCCCGCTAGCAAAAGGTTTGCGGTAAGAATGTGTGCGTGCTCTAAAGTCAGCATAGCTAGAATATTCGTCATGCAAAGGGCATTGTCTAAGGGCTGGCATTAATAATGGCAAGGATATGGCTCAACACTGGTTCTATGCTGGCAGCACGATGGCTGCTGCATTGGCATAACATTGGTCCAATCTTGGCTTTACCGCTGGTTCTACGCTGGCAGCACGATGGCTGCTGCATTGGCATAACATTGGTCCAATCTTGGCTTTAACGCTGGGCCAGCATTGGATTGGATTCCACTTTGCCAATATGCCAACAATGGTCCAACATTGGTACCAATTTCTGCCAGCATTGGGCCATGGTTGGACCAATGCTGGTGTGCTGGCTGGGTAGGTGTTCGCCTGATTTTCGTATTGGGCTTTATATATATTGCTTGTTCCTCATACTCATTCATCTAGACTGAATTGGCGGGGTTCGCTACTTTCTTGCGCTCCCATTTCGGAGCACAGATAGGTGTTCGCCTGATTTTCGTATTGGGCTTAAAATATATTGGTAGTTCCTCGTACGCATTCATCTAGACTGAATTGGCGGGGTTCGCTACTTTCTTCCGCTCTCATTTCGGGGCACAGATAGGTGTTCGCCTGATTTTCGTATTGGACTTTATATATATTGCTTGTTCCTCGTACGCATTCATCTAGACTGAATTGGCGGGGTTCACTACTTTCTTCCGCTCTCATTTCGGAGCACAAATAGGTGTTCGCCTGATTTTCGTATTGGGCTTTATATATATTGCTTGTTCCTCGTACGCATTCATCTAGAGTGAATTGGCGGGGTTCACTACTTTCTTCCGCTCTCATTTCGGAGCACAGATAGGTGTTCGCCTGATTTTCGTATTGGGCTTTATATATATTGCTTTTTCCTCGTACGCATTCATCTAGACTGAATTGGCGGGGTTCGCTACTTTCTTGCGCTCCCATTTCGGAGCACAGATAGGTGTTCGCCTGATTTTCGTATTGGGCTTAAAATATATTGGTAGTTCCTCGTACGCATTCATCTAGACTGAATTGGCGGGGTTCGCTACTTTCTTCCGCTCCCATTTCGGAGCACAGATGGGTGTTCGCCTGATTTTCGTATTGGGCTTTATATATATTGCTTGTTCCTCGTACGCATTCATCTAGAGTGAATTGGCGGGGTTCACTACTTTCTTCCGCTCTCATTTCGGAGCACAGATAGGTGTTCGCCTGATTTTCGTATTGGGCTTTATATATATTGCTTGTTCCTCATACTCATTCATCTAGACTGAATTGGCGGGGTTCGCTACTTTCTTGCGCTCCCATTTCGGAGCACAGATAGGTGTTCGCCTGATTTTCGTATTGGGCTTAAAATATATTGGTAGTTCCTCGTACGCATTCATCTAGACTGAATTGGCGGGGTTCGCTACTTTCTTCCGCTCTCATTTCGGGGCACAGATAGGTGTTCGCCTGATTTTCGTATTGGACTTTATATATATTGCTTGTTCCTCGTACGCATTCATCTAGACTGAATTGGCGGGGTTCACTACTTTCTTCCGCTCTCATTTCGGAGCACAAATAGGTGTTCGCCTGATTTTCGTATTGGGCTTTATATATATTGCTTGTTCCTCGTACGCATTCATCTAGAGTGAATTGGCGGGGTTCACTACTTTCTTCCGCTCTCATTTCGGAGCACAGATAGGTGTTCGCCTGATTTTCGTATTGGGCTTTATATATATTGCTTTTTCCTCGTACGCATTCATCTAGACTGAATTGGCGGGGTTCGCTACTTTCTTCCGCTCTCATTTCGGAGCACCGATAGGTGTTCGCCTGATTTTCGTATTAGGCTCTAAATATATTTAGTTCTTCATACTCATTCATCTAGACTGAATTGGCGGGGTTCGCTACTTTCTTCCGCTCCCATTTCGGAGCACAGATGGGTGTTCGCCTGATTTTCGTATTGGGCTTTATATATATTGCTTGTTCCTCGTACGCATTCATCTAGAGTGAATTGGCGGGGTTCACTACTTTCTTCCGCTCTCATTTCGGAGCACAGATAGGTGTTCGCCTGATTTTCGTATTGGGCTTTATATATATTGCTTGTTCCTCGTACGCATTCATCTAGACTGAATTGGCGGGGTTCGCTACTTTCTTCCGCTCCCATTTCGGAGCACAGATAGGCGTTCGCCTGATTTTCGTATTGGGCGTTAAATATATTGCTTGTTCCTCATACTCATTCATCTAGACTGAATTGGCGGGGTTCGCTAATTTCTTGCGCTCCCATTTCGGAGCACAGATAGGTGTTCGCCTGATTTTCGTATTGGACTTTATATATATTGCTTGTTCCTCGTACGCATTCATCTAGACTGAATTGGCGGGGTTCGCTACTTTCTTCCGCTCTCATTTCGGAGCACAGATAGGTGTTCGCCTGATTTTCGTATTGGACTTTATATATATTACTTGTTCCTCGTACGCATTCATCTAGACTGAATTGGCGGGGTTCACTACTTTTTTCCGCTCTCATTTCGGAGCACAGATAGGTGTTCGCCTGATTTTCGTATTGGGCTTTATATATATTGCTTGTTCCTCGTACGCATTCATCTAGAGTGAATTGGCGGGGTTCGCTACTTTCTTCCGCTCCCATTTCGGAGCACAGATAGGCGTTCGCCTGATTTTCGTATTGGGCGTTGAATATATTGCTTGTTCCTCATACTCATTCATATAGACTGAATTGGCGGGGTTCGCTACTTTCTTCCGCTCTCATTTCGGAGCACAGAGAGGTGTTCGCCTGATTTTCGTATTGGGCTTTATATATATTGCTTGTTCCTCGTACGCATTCATCTAGACTGAATTGGCGGGGTTCGCTACTTTCTTCAGCTCTCATTTCGGAGCACAGTAGGTTTTCGCCTGATTTTCGTATTGGACTTTATATATATTACTTGTTCCTCGTACGCATTCATCTAGACTGAATTGGCGGGGTTCGCTACTTTCTTCCGCTCCCATTTCGGAGCACAGATAGGCGTTCGCCTGATTTTCGTATTGGGCGGTAAATATATTGCTTGTTCCTCATACTCATTCATCTAGACTGAATTGGCGGGGTTCGCTAATTTCTTGCGCTCCCATTTCGGAGCACAGATAGGTGTTCGCCTGATTTTCGTATTGGGCTTTATATATATTGCTTGTTCCTCGTACGCATTCATCTAGACTGAATTGGCGGGGTTCACTACTTTTTTCCGCTCTCATTTCGGAGCACAGATAGGTGTTCGCCTGATTTTCGTATCGGACTTTATATATATTGCTTGTTCCTCGTACGCATTCATCTAGACTGAATTGGCGGGGTTCACTACTTTTTTCCGCTCTCATTTCGGAGCACAGATAGGTAATCGCCTGATTTTCGTATTGGACTTTATATATATTGCATGTTCCTCGTACGCATTCATCTAGACTGAATTGGCGGGGTTCGCTACTTTCTTCCGCTCCCATTTCGGAGCACAGATAGGCGTTCGCCTGATTTTCGTATTGGGCGTTAAATATATTGCTTGTTCCTCGTACGCATTCATCTAGACTGAATTGGCGCGGTTCACTACTTTTTTCCGCTCTCATTTCGGAGCACAGATAGGTGTTCGCCCGATTTTCGTATTGGGCTTTATATATATTGCTTGTTCCTCGTACGCATTCATCTAGACTGAATTGGCGGGGTTCGCTACTTTCTTCCGCTCTCATTTCGGAGCACAGACAGGTGTTCGCCTGATTTTCGTGTCGGACTTTATATATTGTTCCTCGTACGCATTCATCTAGACTGAATTGGCGGGGTTCACTACTTTTTTCCGCTCTCATTTCGGAGCACAGATAGGTGTTCGCCTGATTTTCGTATTGGGCTTTATATATATTGCTTGTTCCTCGTACGCATTCATCTAGACTGAATTGGCGGGGTTCGCTACTTTCTTCAGCTCTCATTTCGGAGCACAGATAGGTGTTCGCCTGATTTTCGTATTGGACTTTATATATATTGCTTGTTCCTCGTACGCATTCATCTAGACTGAATTGGCGGGGTTCACTACTTTTTTCCGCTCTCATTTCGGAGCACAGATAGGTGTTCGCCTGATTTTCGTATTGAGCTTTATATATATTGCTTGTTCCTCGTACGCATTCATCTAGACTGAATTGGCGGGGTTCGCTACTTTCTTCCGCTCCCATTTCGGAGCACAGATAGGCGTTCGCCTGATTTTCGTATTGGGCGTTAAATATATTGCTTGTTCCTCATACTCATTCATCTAGACTGAATTGGTAGGGTTCGCTACTTTCTTCCGCTCTCATTTCGGAGCACAGATAGGTGTTCGCCTGATTTTCGTATTGGGCTTTATATATATTGCTTGTGCCTCGTACGCATTCATCTAGACTGAATTGGCGGGGTTCGCTACTTTCTTCCGCTCTCATTTCGGAGCACAGATAGGTGTTCGCCTGATTTTCGTATTGGGCTTTATATATATTGCTAGTTCCTCATACTCATTCATCTACACTGAATTGGCGGGGTTCGCTACTTTATTGCGCTCCCATTTCGGAGCACAGATAGGTGTTCGCCTGATTTTCGTATTGGGCTTTAAATATAGTGCTAGTTCTTCATACTTATTCATCCATACTGAATTGGCGGGGTTCGCTACTTTCTTGCGCTCCCATTTCGGAGCACAAATGGGTCTTCGCCTGATTTTCGTATTGGGCTTTAAATATATTGCTGGTTCTTCATACTCATTCATCTACACTGAATTGGCCGGGTTCGCTCCTTTATTGCGCTCCCATTTCGGAGTACAGATAGGTGTTCGCTTGATTTTCGAATTGGGCTTTAAATACAGTGCTAGTTCTTCATAATTATTCATCTACACTGAATCGGCGGGGTTCTCTACTTTCTTGCGCTCCCATTTCGGAGCACAAATGGGTGTTCGCCTGATTTTCGTATTGGGCTTTAAATATATTGCTAGTTCTTCATACTCATTCATCTACACTGAATTGGCGGGGTTGGCTACTTTCTTGCGCTCCCATTTCGGAGCACAGATAGGTGTTCGCCTGATTTTCGTATTGGACTTTATATATATTGCTTGTTCCTCGTACGCATTCATCTAGACTGAATTGGCGGGGTTCGCTACTTTCTTCCGCTCTCATTTCGGAGCACAGATAGGTGTTCGCCTGATTTTCGTATTGGACTTTATATATATTACTTGTTCCTCGTACGCATTCATCTAGACTGAATTGGCGGGGTTCACTACTTTTTTCCGCTCTCATTTCGGAGCACAGATAGGTGTTCGCCTGATTTTCGTATTGGGCTTTATATATATTGCTTGTTCCTCGTACGCATTCATCTAGAGTGAATTGGCGGGGTTCGCTACTTTCTTCCGCTCCCATTTCGGAGCACAGATAGGCGTTCGCCTGATTTTCGTATTGGGCGTTGAATATATTGCTTGTTCCTCATACTCATTCATATAGACTGAATTGGCGGGGTTCGCTACTTTCTTCCGCTCTCATTTCGGAGCACAGAGAGGTGTTCGCCTGATTTTCGTATTGGGCTTTATATATATTGCTTGTTCCTCGTACGCATTCATCTAGACTGAATTGGCGGGGTTCGCTACTTTCTTCAGCTCTCATTTCGGAGCACAGTAGGTTTTCGCCTGATTTTCGTATTGGACTTTATATATATTGCTTGTTCCTCGTACGCATTCATCTAGACTGAATTGGCGGGGTTCGCTACTTTCTTCCGCTCCCATTTCGGAGCACAGATAGGCGTTCGCCTGATTTTCGTATTGGGCGGTAAATATATTGCTTGTTCCTCATACTCATTCATCTAGACTGAATTGGCGGGGTTCGCTAATTTCTTGCGCTCCCATTTCGGAGCACAGATAGGTGTTCGCCTGATTTTCGTATTGGGCTTTATATATATTGCTTGTTCCTCGTACGCATTCATCTAGACTGAATTGGCGGGGTTCACTACTTTTTTCCGCTCTCATTTCGGAGCACAGATAGGTGTTCGCCTGATTTTCGTATCGGACTTTATATATATTGCTTGTTCCTCGTACGCATTCATCTAGACTGAATTGGCGGGGTTCACTACTTTTTTCCGCTCTCATTTCGGAGCACAGATAGGTAATCGCCTGATTTTCGTATTGGACTTTATATATATTGCATGTTCCTCGTACGCATTCATCTAGACTGAATTGGCGGGGTTCGCTACTTTCTTCCGCTCCCATTTCGGAGCACAGATAGGCGTTCGCCTGATTTTCGTATTGGGCGTTAAATATATTGCTTGTTCCTCGTACGCATTCATCTAGACTGAATTGGCGCGGTTCACTACTTTTTTCCGCTCTCATTTCGGAGCACAGATAGGTGTTCGCCCGATTTTCATATTGGGCTTTATATATATTGCTTGTTCCTCGTACGCATTCATCTAGACTGAATTGGCGGGGTTCGCTACTTTCTTCCGCTCTCATTTCGGAGCACAGATAGGTGTTCGCCTGATTTTCGTATCGGACTTTATATATTGTTCCTCGTACGCATTCATCTAGACTGAATTGGCGGGGTTCACTACTTTTTTCCGCTCTCATTTCGGAGCACAGATAGGTGTTCGCCTGATTTTTGTATTGGACTTTATATATATTGCTTGTTCCTCGTACGCATTCATCTAGACTGAATTGGCGGGGTTCACTACTTTTTTCCGCTCTCATTTTGGAGCACAGATAGGTGTTCGCCTGATTTTCGTATTGAGCTTTATATATATTGCTTGTTCCTCGTACGCATTCATCTAGACTGAATTGGCGGGGTTCGCTACTTTCTTCCGCTCCCATTTCGGAGCACAGATAGGCGTTCGCCTGATTTTCGTATTGGGCGTTAAATATATTGCTTGTTCCTCATACTCATTCATCTAGACTGAATTGGTGGGGTTCGCTACTTTCTTCCGCTCTCATTTCGGAGCACAGATAGGTGTTCGCCTGATTTTCGTATTGGGCTTTATATATATTGCTTGTGCCTCGTACGCATTCATCTAGACTGAATTGGCGGGGTTCGCTACTTTCTTCCGCTCTCATTTCGGAGCACAGATAGGTGTTCGCCTGATTTTCGTATTGGGCTTTATATATATTGCTAGTTCCTCATACTCATTCATCTACACTGAATTGGCGGGGTTCGCTACTTTATTGCGCTCCCATTTCGGAGCACAGATAGGTGTTCGCCTGATTTTCGTATTGGGCTTTAAATATAGTGCTAGTTCTTCATACTTATTCATCCATACTGAATTGGCGGGGTTCGCTACTTTCTTGCGCTCCCATTTCGGAGCACAAATGGGTCTTCGCCTGATTTTCGTATTGGGCTTTAAATATATTGCTGGTTCTTCATACTCATTCATCTACACTGAATTGGCCGGGTTCGCTCCTTTATTGCGCTCCCATTTCGGAGTACAGATAGGTGTTCGCTTGATTTTCGAATTGGGCTTTAAATACAGTGCTAGTTCTTCATAATTATTCATCTACACTGAATCGGCGGGGTTCTCTACTTTCTTGCGCTCCCATTTCGGAGCACAAATGGGTGTTCGCCTGATTTTCGTATTGGGCTTTAAATATATTGCTAGTTCTTCATACTCATTCATCTACACTGAATTGGCGGGGTTGGCTACTTTCTTGCGCTCCCATTTCGGAGCACAGATAGGTGTTCGCCTGATTTTCGTATTGGGCTTTAAATATATTGCTAGTTCTTCATACTCATTCATCTATACTCAATTGGCGGGGTTCGCTACTTTCTTGCGCTCCCATTTCGGTGCACAGATAGGTGTTCGCCTGATTTTCGTATTGGGCTTTAAATATATTGCTACTTCTTCATACTCATTTCTCTACACTGAATTGGCGGGGTTCGCTACTTTCTTACGCTCCCATTTCGGAGCACAGATAGGTGTTCGCCTGATTTTCGTATTAGGCTCTAAATATATTGCTAGTTCCTCATACTCATTCATCTACACTGAATTGGTGGGGTTCGCTACTTTCTTCCGCTCTCGTTTCGGAGCACAGATAGGTGTTCGCCTGATTTTCGTATTGGGCTTTATATATATTGCTTGTGCCTCGTACGCATTCATCTAGACTGAATTGGCGGGGTTCGCTACATTCTTCCGCTCTCATTTCGGAGCACAGATAGGTGTTCGCCTGATTTTCGTATTGGGCTTTATATATATTGCTAGTTCATCATACTCATTCATCTACACTGAATTGGCGGGGTTCGCTACTTTATTGCGCTCCCATTTCGGAGCACAGATAGGTGTTCGCCTGATTTTCGTATTGGGCTTTAAATATAGTGCTAGTTCTTCATACTTATTCATCCATACTGAATTGGCGGGGTTCGCTACTTTCTTGCGCTCCCATTTCGGAGCACAAATGGGTCTTCGCCTGATTTTCGTATTGGGCTTTAAATATATTGCTGGTTCTTCATACTCATTCATCTACACTGAATTGGCCGGGTTCGCTCCTTTATTGCGCTCCCATTTCGGAGTACAGACAGGTGTTCGCTTGATTTTCGAATTCGGCTTTAAATATAGTGCTAGTTCTTCATAATTATTCATCTACACTGAATCGGCGGGGTTCGCTACTTTCTTGCGCTCCCATTTCGGAGCACAAATGGGTGTTCGCCTGATTTTCGTATTGGGCTTTAAATATATTGCTAGTTCCTCATACTTATTCATCTATACTGAATTGGCGGGGTTCGCTACTTTCTTGCGCTCCCATTTCTGAGCACAAATGGGTGTTCGCCTGATTTTCGAATTGTGCTTTAAATATATTGCTAGTTCCTCATACTTATTCATCTATACTGAATTGGCGGGGTTCGCTACTTTCTTGCGCTCCCATTTCGGAGCACAAATGGGTCTTCGCCTGATTTTCGTATTGGGCTTTATATATATTGCTAGTTCCTCATACTCATTCATCTAGACAGAATTGGCGGATCCGCTAATTTCTTGCACTCCCATTTCGGAGCACAGATAGGTGTTCGCCTGATTTTCGTATTGGGCTTTATATATATTGCTAGTTCCTCATACTCATTCATCTAGACAGAATTGGCGGGGTTCGCTAATTTCTTGCGCTCCCATTTCGGAGCACAAATGGGTGTTCGCCTGATTTTCGTATTCGGCTTTATATATATTGCTAGTTCCTCATACTCATTCATCAAGACTGAATTGGCGGGGTTCGCTAATTTTTTGCGCTCCCATTTCGGAGCACACATGGTTGTTCGCCTGATTTTCGTATTGGGCGGTAAATATATTGTTAGTTCCTCGTACGCATTGATATACACTGAATTGGCGGGGTTCGCTACTTTCTTGCGCTCCCGATTCGGAGCACAAATGGGTGTTCGCCTGATTTTCGTATTGGGCGGTAAATATATTGCTAGTTGCTCATACTCATTCATCTAGACTGAATTGGCGGGGTTCGCTACTTTCTTGCGCTCCCGATTCGGAGCACAAATGGGTGTTCGCCTGATTTTCGTATTGGGCTTAAAATATATTGGTAGTTCCTCGTACGCATTCATCTATACTGAATTGGCGGGGTTCGCAAATTTCTTGCGCTCCCATTTCAGAGCACAAATGGGTGTTCGCCAGATTTTCGTATTGGGCTTTATATATATTGCTAGTTTCTCATACTCATTCATCTATACTGAATTGACGGGGTTCGCTAATTTCTTGCACTCCCATTTCGGAGCACAGACAGGTGTTTGCCTGATTTTCGTATTCGGCTTTATATATATTGCTAGTTCCTCATACTCATTCATCAAGACTGAATTGGCGGGGTTCGCTAATTTCTTGCGCTCCCATTTCGGAGCACACATGGTTGTTCGCCTGATTTTCGTATTGGGCGGTAAATATATTGTTAGTTCCTCGTACGCATTGATCTACACTGAATTGGCGGGGTTCGCTACTTTCTTGCGCTCCCGATTCGGAGCACAAATGGGTGTTCGCCTGATTTTCGTATTGGGCGGTAAATATATTGCTAGTTGCTCATACTCATTCATCTAGACTGAATTGGCGGGGTTCGCTACTTTCTTGCGCTCCCGATTCGGAGCACAAATGGGTGTTCGCCTGATTTTCGTATTGGGCTTAAAATATATTGTTAGTTCCTCGTACGCGTTCATCTAGACTGAATTGGCGGGGTTCGCTATTTTCTTGCGCTCCCATTTCGGAGCACAAATGGGTGTTCGCCTGATTTTCGTATTGGGCTTTATATATATTGCTAGTTCCTCATACTCATTCATCTACACTGAATTGGCGGGGTTCGCTACTTTATTGCGCTCCCATTTCGGAGCACAGATAGGTGTTCGCCTGATTTTCGTATTGGGCTTTAAATATAGTGCTAGTTCTTCATACTTATTCATCCATACTGAATTGGCGGGGTTCGCTACTTTCTTGCGCTCCCATTTCGGAGCACAAATGGGTCTTCGCCTGATTTTCGTATTGGGCTTTAAATATATTGCTGGTTCTTCATACTCATTCATCTACACTGAATTGGCCGGGTTCGCTCCTTTATTGCGCTCCCATTTCGGAGTACAGATAGGTGTTCGCTTGATTTTCGAATTGGGCTTTAAATATAGTGCTAGTTCTTCATAATTATTCATCTACACTGAATCGGCGGGGTTCGCTACTTTCTTGCGCTCCTATTTCGGAGCACAAATGGGTGTTCGCCTGATTTTCGTATTGGGCTTTAAATATATTGCTAGTTCTTCATACTCATTCATCTATACTCAATTGGCGGGGTTCGCTACTTTCTTGCGCTCCCATTTCGGAGCACAGATAGGTGTTCGCCTGATTTTCGTATTGGGCTTTAAATGTATTGCTACTTCTTCATACTCATTCATCTACACTGAATTGGCGGGGTTCGCTACTTTCTTACGCTCCCATTTCGGAGCACAGATAGGTGTTCGCCTGATTTTCGTATTAGGCTCTAAATATATTGCTAGTTCCTCATACTCATTCATCTAAACTGAATTGGCGGGGTTAGCTAATTTCTTGCGCTCTCATTTCGGAACACAGATAGGTGTTTGCCTGATTTTCGTATTGGGCTTTTATATATTGCTAGTTCCTCATACTCATTCATCTATACTGAATTGGCGGGGTTCGCAAATTTCTTGCGCTCCCATTTCGGAGCACAGATAGGTGTTCGCGTGATTTTCGTATTAGGCTTTTAATATATTGGTAGTTCCTCGTACGCATTCATCTAGACTGAATTGGCGGGGTTCGGTACTTTCTTCCGCTCTCATTTCGGAGCACAAATGGGTGTTCGCCTGATTTCCGTATTGGGCTTTATATATATTGCTAGTTCCTCATACTCATTCATCTAGACTGAATTGGAGGGGTTCGCTAATTTCTAGCGCTCTCATTTCGGAGCACAGACAGGTGTTCGCCTGATTTTCGTATTGGGCGTTAAATATATTGTTAGTTCCTCGTACGCATTCATCTAGACTGAATTGGCGGGGTTCGCTAATTTCTTGCGCTCCCATTTCGGAGCACAGATACTCAGGCGGCACGTCAGGTTGGGCCAACGTTGGGAACATATTGGCACTTCTTGGCCCAATAACGGCCTAAGACTAACAGCGTGGTTCCAATATTGGCATTGCCATTCTGATTCTTGGCCCAATGATGGCCTAAGGTTAACAGCGTGACGCCAATATTTGCTGTGCCATTCTGATAGAGATCCAATCTTGGCCCAGTTTACACAGTCAGTAAACAATATTGGCTGTGCCATTCTGATAGAGATCCAATGTTGGCCCAGTTTACACAGTTAGTAAACAATATTGGCTGTGCCATTCTGATAGAGATCCAATGTTGGCCCAGTTTACACAGTCAGTAAACAATATTGGCACTGCCGCTCAACAAGGCGGGAATTATTGGACCGACTTTCGTATTGATTTGCCAATATGGGTTACTAGTTGGCTTTCTCTGGAGGACATTGGCCCGTAATATGCCATTTTTCGCCTTGTCGGCTTTTAGTGCTCTACGACTTGCTGAGATTGAACAACGTGTTTTGAAAACTAACGCACTGATCACAGGCACACTGCACAGGAACCAGAAATATGTTCTCCCATGTCAACTCCATGAATGGAACACCGCCATTATTGCACTTCTAATTTACCGAAATGCGTCCCTTAAAGAGAGAAGCCAGTGTACCACGTAGCAAGCAGGGGAAGTCGCATAAATTTAGCCGCTGCTTTATTGATCGTGAATAAGAACTTGAGCTTTCCATAAGAAGCAACGGTATTGAGAATTTGCCTGCGCATTGTATATTTCGCATGTACGCTCGTCGGCTTTAGTGGGTCAGGATTCTGAGGAGAATCGAGAATTACAGTGCCTCAGAGCTGATGGAACCATTTTATATTGCATCGAGATGGAGCGCATATGTATTAGTGAAACTATTGTTTGTTTGTTTAGCATGCATGGCATGTTGCGGCGACCTAATGATCATGCTCCTATTATAATATATTTGTTTGTTCGTGCATGTGTAGTAAGCTCCTTGTATGAATGCCCCTGACAGAAAAAAAAATTAATAGCATGTTTTGGCATTTACGTGTCAACAACCTCTTGTCTTTGCCTTTAGTAGGCACGACGCATTCCGAATTTCTTTTTTCGGCCTAGCTTTCCGTCCTTCAGCCCCCCCTTGCCTCTCCCCCACGCACCCGGGTGAGCCTGGTCAATGCTATGAGTCAAGCGTTCAGACAGCCATAAGCTGCTGTGTCGAATTGGGCGCTCTCTCTCGGAAGCATGGGGTAAAGCGGCGGGGTCACTATTGTCCTCCTTGTCGCCCTCCATCGCTGTCACCCCAAAATGCGGTCGGGCTAGGTCCAGCGGAGGAAAGTGGCGTTTACGCCGTATTCTTCGTTCACCCTTTCCTTTCACTCTTTCCTTCTATGCGTCGCTAGCACGCCGACTGGGTGCAACACCGCCTGAGTGCTTGCCGTCTTGTCCGTTCTTGCCAGCGCACTCCTCTCGTGAAAAATGCTCGCTTCCGGTCGTCATTCCTACTGAGAAGCCTACATCTTGAAATACGCAGCAATGTGGCAACGAATTTTTGTGAGTGTTAGAATTAATATAGGCGAAACAACAATTAGAAAAAAAGTCGGCGCCCGTGGCCACCGTCTTCGATGTGGGATGAACTCGGATACAAAGAAGCATGGATCTTACAATGGTGAGTGCATTTGTTTTGCGCATGTTATAAGTTTTATAAGGAGCAATATCGCCCAAGCTATATCACCCAAGCAATATCACGCGTTATATATATTACTGACACAGGCCTGGCTAATGTAGAGTGCCTGTAATTAAATAGCTCTTTTTATTTGCAGCCTTTGAATAGTGCCTGGAGTAGTACCACGTGTAAATCTCTGTGAATTTCACCCAAATTCCAGGACTATGATTTTATCAAGCCACGCGCGTGGCCTGATCCTGCTAGTGATACCGAGGAACCACGCTGCTTCTCACTGTTATAGGTCAAGCATCATTTCCAGCTGACAGTATTTCTTTCTTTTCGTATAATAAATGCCTCTTTTACTAGTGTTTCCTGACGGAACTTCTCGGTTTCCACAATAAAAATTTCGCACGAAGGCCGCATTGTTTCTACACAGTCTGAAACTAGGCTTTTTGTGCTGCAGCTGGTTTTGCTGCGATATTTAATTATAAAGTGCTACGCTGACTAGGTGTGGGCTGTAAACAAAGCGGACGGATACTGCGCATTTTATGTCTGTTCTAAATATTACGTTACACCTTGTACAAGCTATGCCATATATGCCGAAATATTAAGAAGTGTTACTTGACAAATCTCTTGCAAGAAAGTTTCTTGATTCACCCCTTCGAACTCTCTGCTCAGACTTATAATATTGTTGCAGTATGGCGATTTTTCAAATGAAAACGCTCCCACATACATTTGTCATACCAACATCTCTGATAATGTTTCTTTTTATTTTACAGTGCAAGCATTTCCTCCAACTAATGGTGAAGTCGCTATGGGATATGGCAGCAATATCAACGAAACCACCACGCTATCCTGGTCCTCGGGGGCCTGATAAGCCCGCTGTCATCCAAGCACTGACAAACCTGCCTACCGACCTCAGCTTCCTGACCTGAAACCCCTGGCCAGCCCACTGTCCTCGGCACCTTGCCCAATTTCTATCCTGAGGGCAGTGCCTGTAAATAAACTTTTTGAAGATAACCGAGCGTCACCCATCTAGGTCCACTGAAAATGCCTATTTGTGAAACTTTATTCGCAAATAAACTGTCATAAACGTCAATTTCAGTATTCTTTTATATTATTTGCAAGCATATATGACTTCTGCTTCTTGACATCTTTTTGTCGAGCTTTCCTAGCTACTATTGAGGAAGACGGTAAGGGGACAATTGCTACAAAAAATCCCGCTAGCAAAAGGTTTGCGGTAAGAATGTGTGCGTGCTCTAAAGTCAGCATAGCTAGAATATTCGTCATGCAAAGGCCATTGTCTAAGGGCTGGCATTAATAATGGCAAGGATATGGCTCAACACTGGTTCTACGCTGGCAGCACGATGGCTGCTGCATTGGCATAACATTGGTCCAATCTTGGCTTTAACGCTGGTCCTACGATGGCTGCTGCATTGGCATAACATTGGTCCAATCTTGGCTTTACCGCTGGTTCTACGCTGGCAGCACAATGGCTGCTGCATTGGCATAACATTGGTCCAATCTTGGCTTTAACGCTGGGCCAGCATTGGATTGGGTTCCACTTTGCCAATATGCCAACAATGGTCCAACATTGGTACCAATTTCTGCCAGCATTGGGCCATGGTTGGACCAATGCTGGTGTGCTGGCTGTGTAGGTGTTCGCCTGATTTTCGTATTGGGCTTTATATATATTGCTTGTTCCTCATACTCATTCATCTAGACTGAATTGGCGGGGTTCGCTACTTTCTTGCGCTCCCATTTCGGAGCACAGATAGGTGTTCGCCTGATTTTCGTATTGGGCTTAAAATATATTGGTAGTTCCTCGTACGCATTCATCTAGACTGAATTGGCGGGGTTCACTACTTTCTTCCGCTCTCATTTCGGAGCACAAATAGGTGTTCGCCTGATTTTCGTATTGGGCTTTATATATATTGCTTGTTCCTCGTACGCATTCATCTAGAGTGAATTGGCGGGGTTCACTACTTTCTTCCGCTCTCATTTCGGAGCACAGATAGGTGTTCGCCTGATTTTCGTATTGGGCTTTATATATATTGCTTTTTCCTCGTACGCATTCATCTAGACTGAATTGGCGGGGTTCGCTACTTTCTTCCGCTCTCATTTCGGAGCACAGATAGGTGTTCGCCTGATTTTCGTATTAGGCTCTAAATATATTTAGTTCTTCATACTCATTCATCTAGACTGAATTGGCGGGGTTCGCTACTTTCTTCCGCTCCCATTTCGGAGCACAGATGGGTGTTCGCCTGATTTTCGTATTGGGCTTTATATATATTGCTTGTTCCTCGTACGCATTCATCTAGAGTGAATTGGCGGGGTTCACTACTTTCTTCCGCTCTCATTTCGGAGCACAGATAGGTGTTCGCCTGATTTTCGTATTGGGCTTTATATATATTGCTTGTTCCTCGTACGCATTCATCTAGACTGAATTGGCGGGGTTCGCTACTTTCTTCCGCTCCCATTTCGGAGCACAGATAGGCGTTCGCCTGATTTTCGTATAGGGCGTTAAATATATTGCTTGTTCCTCATACTCATTCATCTAGACTGAATTGGCGGGGTTCGCTAATTTCTTGCGCTCCCATTTCAGAGCACAGATAGGTGTTCGCCTGATTTTCGTATTGGGCTTTATATATATTGCTTGTTCCTCGTACGCATTCATCTAGACTGAATTGGCGGGGTTCACTACTTTCTTCCGCTCTCATTTCGGAGCACAAATAGGTGTTCGCCTGATTTTCGTATTGGGCTTTATATATATTGCTTCTTCCTCGTACGCATTCATCTAGACTGAATTGGCGGGGTTCACTACTTTCTTCCGCTCTCATTTCGGAGCACAGATAGGCGTTCGCCTGATTTTCGTATCGGGGGTTAAATATATTGCTTGTTCCTCATACTCATTCATCTAGACTGAATTGGCGGGGTTCACTACTTTCTTCCGCTCTCATTTCGGAGCACAGATAGGTGTTCGCCTGATTTTCGTATTGGGCTTTATATATATTGCTTTTTCCTCGTACGCATTCATCTAGACTGAATTGGCGGGGTTCGCTACTTTCTTCCGCTCTCATTTCGGAGCACAGATAGGTGTTCGCCTGATTTTCGTATTAGGCTCTAAATATATTTAGTTCTTCATACTCATTCATCTAGACTGAATTGGCGGGGTTCGCTACTTTCTTCCGCTCCCATTTCGGAGCACAGATGGGTGTTCGCCTGATTTTCGTATTGGGCTTTATATATATTGCTTGTTCCTCGTACGCATTCATCTAGAGTGAATTGGCGGGGTTCACTACTTTCTTCCGCTCTCATTTCGGAGCACAGATAGGTGTTCGCCTGATTTTCGTATTGGGCTTTATATATATTGCTTGTTCCTCGTACGCATTCATCTAGACTGAATTGGCGGGGTTCGCTACTTTCTTCCGCTCCCATTTCGGAGCACAGATAGGCGTTCGCCTGATTTTCGTATAGGGCGTTAAATATATTGCTTGTTCCTCATACTCATTCATCTAGACTGAATTGGCGGGGTTCGCTAATTTCTTGCGCTCCCATTTCAGAGCACAGATAGGTGTTCGCCTGATTTTCGTATTGGGCTTTATATATATTGCTTGTTCCTCGTACGCATTCATCTAGACTGAATTGGCGGGGTTCACTACTTTCTTCCGCTCTCATTTCGGAGCACAAATAGGTGTTCGCCTGATTTTCGTATTGGGCTTTATATATATTGCTTCTTCCTCGTACGCATTCATCTAGACTGAATTGGCGGGGTTCACTACTTTCTTCCGCTCTCATTTCGGAGCACAGATAGGCGTTCGCCTGATTTTCGTATCGGGGGTTAAATATATTGCTTGTTCCTCATACTCATTCATCTAGACTGAATTGGCGGGGTTCGCTAATTTCTTGCGCTCCCATTTCGGAGCACAGATAGGTGTTCGCCTGATTTTCGTATTGGGCTTTATATATATTGCTTGTTCCTCGTACGCATTCATCTAGACTGAATTGGCGGGGTTCGCTAGTTTCTTCCGGTCCCATTTCGGAGCACAGATAGGCGTTCGCCTGATTTTCGTATTGGGCGTTAAATATATTGCTTGTTCCTTATACTCATTCATCTAGACTGAATTGGCGGGGTTCGCTAATTTCTTGCGCTCCCATTTCGGAGCACAGATAGGTGTTCGCCTGATTTTCGTATTGGACTTTATATATATTGCTTGTTCCTCGTACGCATTCATCTAGACTGAATTGGCGGTGTTCGCTACTTTCTTCCGCTCTCATTTCGGAGCACAGATAGGTGTTCGCCTGATTTTCGTATCGGACTTTATATATATTGCTTGTTCCTCGTACGCATTCATCTAGACTGAATTGGCGGGGTTCACTACTTTTTTCCGCTCTCATTTCGGAGCACAGATAGGTGTTCGCCTGATTTTCGTATTGGACTTTATATATATTGCTTGTTCCTCGTACGCATTCATCTAGACTGAATTGGCGGGGTTCGCTACTTTCTTCCGCTCCCATTTCGGAGCACAGATACGCGTTCGCCTGATTTTCGTATTGGGCGTTAAATATATTGCTTGTTCCTCGTACGCATTCATCTAGACTGAATTGGCGCGGTTCACTACTTTTTTCCGCTCTCATTTCGGAGCACAGATAGGTGTTCGCCCGATTTTCGTATTGGGCTTTATATATATTGCTTGTTCCTCGTACGCATTCATCTAGACTGAATTGGCGGGGTTCGCTACTTTCTTCCGCTCTCATTTCGGAGCACAGATAGGTGTTCGCCTGATTTTCGTATCGGACTTTATATATTGTTCCTCGTACGCATTCATCTAGACTGAATTGGTGGGGTTCACTACTTTTTTCCGCTCTCATTTCGGAGCACAGATAGGTGTTCGCCTGATTTTCGTATTGGGCTTTATATATATTGCTTGTTCCTCGTACGCATTCATCTAGACTGAATTGGCGGGGTTCGCTACTTTCTTCAGCTCTCATTTCGGAGCACAGATAGGTGTTCGCCTGATTTTCGTATTGGACTTTATATATATTGCTTGTTCCTCGTACGCATTCATCTAGACTGAATTGGCGGGGTTCACTACTTTTTTCCGCTCTCATTTCGGAGCACAGATAGGTGTTCGCCTGATTTTCGTATTGAGCTTTATATAGATTGCTTGTTCCTCGTACGCATTCACCTAGACTGAATTGGCGGGGTTCGCTACTTTCTTCCGCTCCCATTTCGGAGCACAGATAGGCGTTCGCCTGATTTTCGTATTGGGCGTTAAATATATTGCTTGTTCCTCATACTCATTCATCTAGACTGAATTGGTGGGGTTCGCTACTTTCTTCCGCTCTCATTTCGGAGCACAGATAGGTGTTCGCCTGATTTTCGTATTGGGCTTTATATATCTTGCTAGTTCCTCATACTCATTCATCTACACTGAATTGGCGGGGTTCGCTACTTTATTGCGCTCCCATTTCGGAGCACAAATGGGTCTTCGCCTGATTTTCGTATTGGGCTTTAAATATATTGCTGGTTCTTCATACTCATTCATCTACACTGAATTGGCCGGGTTCGCTCCTTTATTGCGCTCCCATTTCGGAGTACAGATAGGTGTTCGCTTGATTTTCGAATTGGGCTTTAAATATAGTGCTAGTTCTTCATAATTATTCATCTACACTGAATCGGCGGGGTTCGCTACTTTCTTGCGCTCCCATTTCGGAGCACAAATGGGTGTTCGCCTGATTTTCGTATTGGGCTTTAAATATATTGCTAGTTCTTCATACTCATTCATCTATACTCAATTGGCGGGGTTCGCTACTTTCTTCCGCTCTCATTTCGGAGCACAGATAGGTGTTCGCCTGATTTTCGTATTGGACTTTATATATATTACTTGTTCCTCGTACGCATTCATCTAGACTGAATTGGCGGGGTTCACTACTTTTTTCCGCTCTCATTTCGGAGCACAGATAGGTGTTCGCCTGATTTTCGTATTGGGCTTTATATATATTGCTTGTTCCTCGTACGCATTCATCTAGAGTGAATTGGCGGGGTTCGCTACTTTCTTCCGCTCCCATTTCGGAGCACAGATAGGCGTTCGCCTGATTTTCGTATTGGGCGTTGAATATATTGCTTGTTCCTCATACTCATTCATATAGACTGAATTGGCGGGGTTCGCTACTTTCTTCCGCTCTCATTTCGGAGCACAGAGAGGTGTTCGCCTGATTTTCGTATTGGGCTTTATATATATTGCTTGTTCCTCGTACGCATTCATCTAGACTGAATTGGCGGGGTTCGCTACTTTCTTCAGCTCTCATTTCGGAGCACAGTAGGTTTTCGCCTGATTTTCGTATTGGACTTTATATATATTGCTTGTTCCTCGTACGCATTCATCTAGACTGAATTGGCGGGGTTCGCTACTTTCTTCCGCTCCCATTTCGGAGCACAGATAGGCGTTCGCCTGATTTTCGTATTGGGCGGTAAATATATTGCTTGTTCCTCATACTCATTCATCTAGACTGAATTGGCGGGGTTCGCTAATTTCTTGCGCTCCCATTTCGGAGCACAGATAGGTGTTCGCCTGATTTTCGTATTGTGCTTTATATATATTGCTTGTTCCTCGTACGCATTCATCTAGACTGAATTGGCGGGGTTCACTACTTTTTTCCGCTCTCATTTCGGAGCACAGATAGGTGTTCGCCTGATTTTCGTATCGGACTTTATATATATTGCTTGTTCCTCGTACGCATTCATCTAGACTGAATTGGCGGGGTTCACTACTTTTTTCCGCTCTCATTTCGGAGCACAGATAGGTAATCGCCTGATTTTCGTATTGGACTTTATATATATTGCATGTTCCTCGTACGCATTCATCTAGACTGAATTGGCGGGGTTCGCTACTTTCTTCCGCTCCCATTTCGGAGCACAGATAGGCGTTCGCCTGATTTTCGTATTGGGCGTTAAATATATTGCTTGTTCCTCGTACGCATTCATCTAGACTGAATTGGCGCGGTTCACTACTTTTTTCCGCTCTCATTTCGGAGCACAGATAGGTGTTCGCCCGATTTTCATATTGGGCTTTATATATATTGCTTGTTCCTCGTACGCATTCATCTAGACTGAATTGGCGGGGTTCGCTACTTTCTTCCGCTCTCATTTCGGAGCACAGATAGGTGTTCGCCTGATTTTCGTATCGGACTTTATATATTGTTCCTCGTACGCATTCATCTAGACTGAATTGGCGGGGTTCACTACTTTTTTCCGCTCTCATTTCGGAGCACAGATAGGTGTTCGCCTGATTTTTGTATTGGACTTTATATATATTGCTTGTTCCTCGTACGCATTCATCTAGACTGAATTGGCGGGGTTCACTACTTTTTTCCGCTCTCATTTTGGAGCACAGATAGGTGTTCGCCTGATTTTCGTATTGAGCTTTATATATATTGCTTGTTCCTCGTACGCATTCATCTAGACTGAATTGGCGGGGTTCGCTACTTTCTTCCGCTCCCATTTCGGAGCACAGATAGGCGTTCGCCTGATTTTCGTATTGGGCGTTAAATATATTGCTTGTTCCTCATACTCATTCATCTAGACTGAATTGGTGGGGTTCGCTACTTTCTTCCGCTCTCATTTCGGAGCACAGATAGGTGTTCGCCTGATTTTCGTATTGGGCTTTATATATATTGCTTGTGCCTCGTACGCATTCATCTAGACTGAATTGGCGGGGTTCGCTACTTTCTTCCGCTCTCATTTCGGAGCACAGATAGGTGTTCGCCTGATTTTCGTATTGGGCTTTATATATATTGCTAGTTCCTCATACTCATTCATCTACACTGAATTGGCGGGGTTCGCTACTTTATTGCGCTCCCATTTCGGAGCACAGATAGGTGTTCGCCTGATTTTCGTATTGGGCTTTAAATATAGTGCTAGTTCTTCATACTTATTCATCCATACTGAATTGGCGGGGTTCGCTACTTTCTTGCGCTCCCATTTCGGAGCACAAATGGGTCTTCGCCTGATTTTCGTATTGGGCTTTAAATATATTGCTGGTTCTTCATACTCATTCATCTACACTGAATTGGCCGGGTTCGCTCCTTTATTGCGCTCCCATTTCGGAGTACAGATAGGTGTTCGCTTGATTTTCGAATTGGGCTTTAAATACAGTGCTAGTTCTTCATAATTATTCATCTACACTGAATCGGCGGGGTTCTCTACTTTCTTGCGCTCCCATTTCGGAGCACAAATGGGTGTTCGCCTGATTTTCGTATTGGGCTTTAAATATATTGCTAGTTCTTCATACTCATTCATCTACACTGAATTGGCGGGGTTGGCTACTTTCTTGCGCTCCCATTTCGGAGCACAGATAGGTGTTCGCCTGATTTTCGTATTGGGCTTTAAATATATTGCTAGTTCTTCATACTCATTCATCTATACTCAATTGGCGGGGTTCGCTACTTTCTTGCGCTCCCATTTCGGTGCACAGATAGGTGTTCGCCTGATTTTCGTATTGGGCTTTAAATATATTGCTACTTCTTCATACTCATTTCTCTACACTGAATTGGCGGGGTTCGCTACTTTCTTACGCTCCCATTTCGGAGCACAGATAGGTGTTCGCCTGATTTTCGTATTAGGCTCTAAATATATTGCTAGTTCCTCATACTCATTCATCTACACTGAATTGGTGGGGTTCGCTACTTTCTTCCGCTCTCGTTTCGGAGCACAGATAGGTGTTCGCCTGATTTTCGTATTGGGCTTTATATATATTGCTTGTGCCTCGTACGCATTCATCTAGACTGAATTGGCGGGGTTCGCTACATTCTTCCGCTCTCATTTCGGAGCACAGATAGGTGTTCGCCTGATTTTCGTATTGGGCTTTATATATATTGCTAGTTCCTCATACTCATTCATCTACACTGAATTGGCGGGGTTCGCTACTTTATTGCGCTCCCATTTCGGAGCACAGATAGGTGTTCGCCTGATTTTCGTATTGGGCTTTAAATATAGTGCTAGTTCTTCATACTTATTCATCCATACTGAATTGGCGGGGTTCGCTACTTTCTTGCGCTCCCATTTCGGAGCACAAATGGGTCTTCGCCTGATTTTCGTATTGGGCTTTAAATATATTGCTGGTTCTTCATACTCATTCATCTACACTGAATTGGCCGGGTTCGCTCCTTTATTGCGCTCCCATTTCGGAGTACAGACAGGTGTTCGCTTGATTTTCGAATTCGGCTTTAAATATAGTGCTAGTTCTTCATAATTATTCATCTACACTGAATCGGCGGGGTTCGCTACTTTCTTGCGCTCCCATTTCGGAGCACAAATGGGTGTTCGCCTGATTTTCGTATTGGGCTTTAAATATATTGCTAGTTCCTCATACTTATTCATCTATACTGAATTGGCGGGGTTCGCTACTTTCTTGCGCTCCCATTTCTGAGCACAAATGGGTGTTCGCCTGATTTTCGAATTGTGCTTTAAATATATTGCTAGTTCCTCATACTTATTCATCTATACTGAATTGGCGGGGTTCGCTACTTTCTTGCGCTCCCATTTCGGAGCACAAATGGGTCTTCGCCTGATTTTCGTATTGGGCTTTATATATATTGCTAGTTCCTCATACTCATTCATCTAGACAGAATTGGCGGATCCGCTAATTTCTTGCACTCCCATTTCGGAGCACAGATAGGTGTTCGCCTGATTTTCGTATTGGGCTTTATATATATTGCTAGTTCCTCATACTCATTCATCTAGACAGAATTGGCGGGGTTCGCTAATTTCTTGCGCTCCCATTTCGGAGCACAAATGGGTGTTCGCCTGATTTTCGTATTCGGCTTTATATATATTGCTAGTTCCTCATACTCATTCATCAAGACTGAATTGGCGGGGTTCGCTAATTTTTTGCGCTCCCATTTCGGAGCACACATGGTTGTTCGCCTGATTTTCGTATTGGGCGGTAAATATATTGTTAGTTCCTCGTACGCATTGATCTACACTGAATTGGCGGGGTTCGCTACTTTCTTGCGCTCCCGATTCGGAGCACAAATGGGTGTTCGCCTGATTTTCGTATTGGGCGGTAAATATATTGCTAGTTGCTCATACTCATTCATCTAGACTGAATTGGCGGGGTTCGCTACTTTCTTGCGCTCCCGATTCGGAGCACAAATGGGTGTTCGCCTGATTTTCGTATTGGGCTTAAAATATATTGGTAGTTCCTCGTACGCATTCATCTATACTGAATTGGCGGGGTTCGCAAATTTCTTGCGCTCCCATTTCAGAGCACAAATGGGTGTTCGCCAGATTTTCGTATTGGGCTTTATATATATTGCTAGTTTCTCATACTCATTCATCTATACTGAATTGACGGGGTTCGCTAATTTCTTGCACTCCCATTTCGGAGCACAGACAGGTGTTTGCCTGATTTTCGTATTCGGCTTTATATATATTGCTAGTTCCTCATACTCATTCATCAAGACTGAATTGGCGGGGTTCGCTAATTTCTTGCGCTCCCATTTCGGAGCACACATGGTTGTTCGCCTGATTTTCGTATTGGGCGGTAAATATATTGTTAGTTCCTCGTACGCATTGATCTACACTGAATTGGCGGGGTTCGCTACTTTCTTGCGCTCCCGATTCGGAGCACAAATGGGTGTTCGCCTGATTTTCGTATTGGGCGGTAAATATATTGCTAGTTGCTCATACTCATTCATCTAGACTGAATTGGCGGGGTTCGCTACTTTCTTGCGCTCCCGATTCGGAGCACAAATGGGTGTTCGCCTGATTTTCGTATTGGGCTTAAAATATATTGTTAGTTCCTCGTACGCGTTCATCTAGACTGAATTGGCGGGGTTCGCTATTTTCTTGCGCTCCCATTTCGGAGCACAAATGGGTGTTCGCCTGATTTTCGTATTGGGCTTTATATATATTGCTAGTTCCTCATACTCATTCATCTACACTGAATTGGCGGGGTTCGCTACTTTATTGCGCTCCCATTTCGGAGCACAGATAGGTGTTCGCCTGATTTTCGTATTGGGCTTTAAATATAGTGCTAGTTCTTCATACTTATTCATCCATACTGAATTGGCGGGGTTCGCTACTTTCTTGCGCTCCCATTTCGGAGCACAAATGGGTCTTCGCCTGATTTTCGTATTGGGCTTTAAATATATTGCTGGTTCTTCATACTCATTCATCTACACTGAATTGGCCGGGTTCGCTCCTTTATTGCGCTCCCATTTCGGAGTACAGATAGGTGTTCGCTTGATTTTCGAATTGGGCTTTAAATATAGTGCTAGTTCTTCATAATTATTCATCTACACTGAATCGGCGGGGTTCGCTACTTTCTTGCGCTCCTATTTCGGAGCACAAATGGGTGTTCGCCTGATTTTCGTATTGGGCTTTAAATATATTGCTAGTTCTTCATACTCATTCATCTATACTCAATTGGCGGGGTTCGCTACTTTCTTGCGCTCCCATTTCGGAGCACAGATAGGTGTTCGCCTGATTTTCGTATTGGGCTTTAAATGTATTGCTACTTCTTCATACTCATTCATCTACACTGAATTGGCGGGGTTCGCTACTTTCTTACGCTCCCATTTCGGAGCACAGATAGGTGTTCGCCTGATTTTCGTATTAGGCTCTAAATATATTGCTAGTTCCTCATACTCATTCATCTAAACTGAATTGGCGGGGTTAGCTAATTTCTTGCGCTCTCATTTCGGAACACAGATAGGTGTTTGCCTGATTTTCGTATTGGGCTTTTATATATTGCTAGTTCCTCATACTCATTCATCTATACTGAATTGGCGGGGTTCGCAAATTTCTTGCGCTCCCATTTCGGAGCACAGATAGGTGTTCGCGTGATTTTCGTATTAGGCTTTTAATATATTGGTAGTTCCTCGTACGCATTCATCTAGACTGAATTGGCGGGGTTCGGTACTTTCTTCCGCTCTCATTTCGGAGCACAAATGGGTGTTCGCCTGATTTCCGTATTGGGCTTTATATATATTGCTAGTTCCTCATACTCATTCATCTAGACTGAATTGGAGGGGTTCGCTAATTTCTAGCGCTCTCATTTCGGAGCACAGACAGGTGTTCGCCTGATTTTCGTATTGGGCGTTAAATATATTGTTAGTTCCTCGTACGCATTCATCTAGACTGAATTGGCGGGGTTCGCTAATTTCTTGCGCTCCCATTTCGGAGCACAGATACTCAGGCGGCACGTCAGGTTGGGCCAACGTTGGGAACATATTGGCACTTCTTGGCCCAATAACGGCCTAAGACTAACAGCGTGGTTCCAATATTGGCATTGCCATTCTGATTCTTGGCCCAATGATGGCCTAAGGTTAACAGCGTGACGCCAATATTTGCTGTGCCATTCTGATAGAGATCCAATCTTGGCCCAGTTTACACAGTCAGTAAACAATATTGGCTGTGCCATTCTGATAGAGATCCAATGTTGGCCCAGTTTACACAGTTAGTAAACAATATTGGCTGTGCCATTCTGATAGAGATCCAATGTTGGCCCAGTTTACACAGTCAGTAAACAATATTGGCACTGCCGCTCAACAAGGCGGGAATTATTGGACCGACTTTCGTATTGATTTGCCAATATGGGTTACTAGTTGGCTTTCTCTGGAGGACATTGGCCCGTAATATGCCATTTTTCGCCTTGTCGGCTTTTAGTGCTCTACGACTTGCTGAGATTGAACAACGTGTTTTGAAAACTAACGCACTGATCACAGGCACACTGCACAGGAACCAGAAATATGTTCTCCCATGTCAACTCCATGAATGGAACACCGCCATTATTGCACTTCTAATTTACCGAAATGCGTCCCTTAAAGAGAGAAGCCAGTGTACCACGTAGCAAGCAGGGGAAGTCGCATAAATTTAGCCGCTGCTTTATTGATCGTGAATAAGAACTTGAGCTTTCCATAAGAAGCAACGGTATTGAGAATTTGCCTGCGCATTGTATATTTCGCATGTACGCTCGTCGGCTTTAGTGGGTCAGGATTCTGAGGAGAATCGAGAATTACAGTGCCTCAGAGCTGATGGAACCATTTTATATTGCATCGAGATGGAGCGCATATGTATTAGTGAAACTATTGTTTGTTTGTTTAGCATGCATGGCATGTTGCGGCGACCTAATGATCATGCTCCTATTATAATATATTTGTTTGTTCGTGCATGTGTAGTAAGCTCCTTGTATGAATGCCCCTGACAGAAAAAAAAATTAATAGCATGTTTTGGCATTTACGTGTCAACAACCTCTTGTCTTTGCCTTTAGTAGGCACGACGCATTCCGAATTTCTTTTTTCGGCCTAGCTTTCCGTCCTTCAGCCCCCCCTTGCCTCTCCCCCACGCACCCGGGTGAGCCTGGTCAATGCTATGAGTCAAGCGTTCAGACAGCCATAAGCTGCTGTGTCGAATTGGGCGCTCTCTCTCGGAAGCATGGGGTAAAGCGGCGGGGTCACTATTGTCCTCCTTGTCGCCCTCCATCGCTGTCACCCCAAAATGCGGTCGGGCTAGGTCCAGCGGAGGAAAGTGGCGTTTACGCCGTATTCTTCGTTCACCCTTTCCTTTCACTCTTTCCTTCTATGCGTCGCTAGCACGCCGACTGGGTGCAACACCGCCTGAGTGCTTGCCGTCTTGTCCGTTCTTGCCAGCGCACTCCTCTCGTGAAAAATGCTCGCTTCCGGTCGTCATTCCTACTGAGAAGCCTACATCTTGAAATACGCAGCAATGTGGCAACGAATTTTTGTGAGTGTTAGAATTAATATAGGCGAAACAACAATTAGAAAAAAAGTCGGCGCCCGTGGCCACCGTCTTCGATGTGGGATGAACTCGGATACAAAGAAGCATGGATCTTACAATGGTGAGTGCATTTCTTTTGCGCATGTTATAAGTTTTATAAGGAGCAATATCGCCCAAGCTATATCACCCAAGCAATATCACGCGTTATATATATTACTGACACAGGCCTGGCTAATGTAGAGTGCCTGTAATTAAATAGCTCTTTTTATTTGCAGCCTTTGAATAGTGCCTGGAGTAGTACCACGTGTAAATCTCTGTGAATTTCACCCAAATTCCAGGACTATGATTTTATCAAGCCACGCGCGTGGCCTGATCCTGCTAGTGATACCGAGGAACCACGCTGCTTCTCACTGTTATAGGTCAAGCATCATTTCCAGCTGACAGTATTTCTTTCTTTTCGTATAATAAATGCCTCTTTTACTAGTGTTTCCTGACGGAACTTCTCGGTTTCCACAATAAAAATTTCGCACGAAGGCCGCATTGTTTCTACACAGTCTGAAACTAGGCTTTTTGTGCTGCAGCTGGTTTTGCTGCGATATTTAATTATAAAGTGCTACGCTGACTAGGTGTGGGCTGTAAACAAAGCGGACGGATACTGCGCATTTTATGTCTGTTCTAAATATTACGTTACACCTTGTACAAGCTATGCCATATATGCCGAAATATTAAGAAGTGTTACTTGACAAATCTCTTGCAAGAAAGTTTCTTGATTCACCCCTTCGAACTCTCTGCTCAGACTTATAATATTGTTGCAGTATGGCGATTTTTCAAATGAAAACGCTCCCACATACATTTGTCATACCAACATCTCTGATAATGTTTCTTTTTATTTTACAGTGCAAGCATTTCCTCCAACTAATGGTGAAGTCGCTATGGGATATGGCAGCAATATCAACGAAACCACCACGCTATCCTGGTCCTCGGGGGCCTGATAAGCCCGCTGTCATCCAAGCACTGACAAACCTGCCTACCGACCTCAGCTTCCTGACCTGAAACCCCTGGCCAGCCCACTGTCCTCGGCACCTTGCCCAATTTCTATCCTGAGGGCAGTGCCTGTAAATAAACTTTTTGAAGATAACCGAGCGTCACCCATCTAGGTCCACTGAAAATGCCTATTTGTGAAACTTTATTCGCAAATAAACTGTCATAAACGTCAATTTCAGTATTCTTTTATATTATTTGCAAGCATATATGACTTCTGCTTCTTGACATCTTTTTGTCGAGCTTTCCTAGCTACTATTGAGGAAGACGGTAAGGGGACAATTGCTACAAAAAATCCCGCTAGCAAAAGGTTTGCGGTAAGAATGTGTGCGTGCTCTAAAGTCAGCATAGCTAGAATATTCGTCATGCAAAGGCCATTGTCTAAGGGCTGGCATTAATAATGGCAAGGATATGGCTCAACACTGGTTCTACGCTGGCAGCACGATGGCTGCTGCATTGGCATAACATTGGTCCAATCTTGGCTTTAACGCTGGTCCTACGATGGCTGCTGCATTGGCATAACATTGGTCCAATCTTGGCTTTACCGCTGGTTCTACGCTGGCAGCACAATGGCTGCTGCATTGGCATAACATTGGTCCAATCTTGGCTTTAACGCTGGGCCAGCATTGGATTGGGTTCCACTTTGCCAATATGCCAACAATGGTCCAACATTGGTACCAATTTCTGCCAGCATTGGGCCATGGTTGGACCAATGCTGGTGTGCTGGCTGTGTAGGTGTTCGCCTGATTTTCGTATTGGGCTTTATATATATTGCTTGTTCCTCATACTCATTCATCTAGACTGAATTGGCGGGGTTCGCTACTTTCTTGCGCTCCCATTTCGGAGCACAGATAGGTGTTCGCCTGATTTTCGTATTGGGCTTAAAATATATTGGTAGTTCCTCGTACGCATTCATCTAGACTGAATTGGCGGGGTTCGCTACTTTCTTCCGCTCTCATTTCGGAGCACAGATAGGTGTTCGCCTGATTTTCGTATTGGACTTTATATATATTGCTTGTTCCTCGTACGCATTCATCTAGACTGAATTGGCGGGGTTCACTACTTTCTTCCGCTCTCATTTCGGAGCACAAATAGGTGTTCGCCTGATTTTCGTATTGGGCTTTATATATATTGCTTGTTCCTCGTACGCATTCATCTAGAGTGAATTGGCGGGGTTCACTACTTTCTTCCGCTCTCATTTCGGAGCACAGATAGGTGTTCGCCTGATTTTCGTATTGGGCTTTATATATATTGCTTTTTCCTCGTACGCATTCATCTAGACTGAATTGGCGGGGTTCGCTACTTTCTTCCGCTCTCATTTCGGAGCACAGATAGGTGTTCGCCTGATTTTCGTATTAGGCTCTAAATATATTTAGTTCTTCATACTCATTCATCTAGACTGAATTGGCGGGGTTCGCTACTTTCTTCCGCTCCCATTTCGGAGCACAGATGGGTGTTCGCCTGATTTTCGTATTGGGCTTTATATATATTGCTTGTTCCTCGTACGCATTCATCTAGAGTGAATTGGCGGGGTTCACTACTTTCTTCCGCTCTCATTTCGGAGCACAGATAGGTGTTCGCCTGATTTTCGTATTGGGCTTTATATATATTGCTTGTTCCTCGTACGCATTCATCTAGACTGAATTGGCGGGGTTCGCTACTTTCTTCCGCTCCCATTTCGGAGCACAGATAGGCGTTCGCCTGATTTTCGTATAGGGCGTTAAATATATTGCTTGTTCCTCATACTCATTCATCTAGACTGAATTGGCGGGGTTCGCTAATTTCTTGCGCTCCCATTTCAGAGCACAGATAGGTGTTCGCCTGATTTTCGTATTGGGCTTTATATATATTGCTTGTTCCTCGTACGCATTCATCTAGACTGAATTGGCGGGGTTCACTACTTTCTTCCGCTCTCATTTCGGAGCACAAATAGGTGTTCGCCTGATTTTCGTATTGGGCTTTATATATATTGCTTCTTCCTCGTACGCATTCATCTAGACTGAATTGGCGGGGTTCACTACTTTCTTCCGCTCTCATTTCGGAGCACAGATAGGCGTTCGCCTGATTTTCGTATCGGGGGTTAAATATATTGCTTGTTCCTCATACTCATTCATCTAGACTGAATTGGCGGGGTTCACTACTTTCTTCCGCTCTCATTTCGGAGCACAGATAGGTGTTCGCCTGATTTTCGTATTGGGCTTTATATATATTGCTTTTTCCTCGTACGCATTCATCTAGACTGAATTGGCGGGGTTCGCTACTTTCTTCCGCTCTCATTTCGGAGCACAGATAGGTGTTCGCCTGATTTTCGTATTAGGCTCTAAATATATTTAGTTCTTCATACTCATTCATCTAGACTGAATTGGCGGGGTTCGCTACTTTCTTCCGCTCCCATTTCGGAGCACAGATGGGTGTTCGCCTGATTTTCGTATTGGGCTTTATATATATTGCTTGTTCCTCGTACGCATTCATCTAGAGTGAATTGGCGGGGTTCACTACTTTCTTCCGCTCTCATTTCGGAGCACAGATAGGTGTTCGCCTGATTTTCGTATTGGGCTTTATATATATTGCTTGTTCCTCGTACGCATTCATCTAGACTGAATTGGCGGGGTTCGCTACTTTCTTCCGCTCCCATTTCGGAGCACAGATAGGCGTTCGCCTGATTTTCGTATAGGGCGTTAAATATATTGCTTGTTCCTCATACTCATTCATCTAGACTGAATTGGCGGGGTTCGCTAATTTCTTGCGCTCCCATTTCAGAGCACAGATAGGTGTTCGCCTGATTTTCGTATTGGGCTTTATATATATTGCTTGTTCCTCGTACGCATTCATCTAGACTGAATTGGCGGGGTTCACTACTTTCTTCCGGTCCCATTTCGGAGCACAGATAGGCGTTCGCCTGATTTTCGTATTGGGCGTTAAATATATTGCTTGTTCCTCATACTCATTCATCTAGACTGAATTGGCGGGGTTCGCTAATTTCTTGCGCTCCCATTTCGGAGCACAGATAGGTGTTCGCCTGATTTTCGTATTGGACTTTATATATATTGCTTGTTCCTCGTACGCATTCATCTAGACTGAATTGGCGGTGTTCGCTACTTTCTTCCGCTCTCATTTCGGAGCACAGATAGGTGTTCGCCTGATTTTCGTATCGGACTTTATATATATTGCTTGTTCCTCGTACGCATTCATCTAGACTGAATTGGCGGGGTTCACTACTTTTTTCCGCTCTCATTTCGGAGCACAGATAGGTGTTCGCCTGATTTTCGTATTGGACTTTATATATATTGCTTGTTCCTCGTACGCATTCATCTAGACTGAATTGGCGGGGTTCGCTACTTTCTTCCGCTCCCATTTCGGAGCACAGATACGCGTTCGCCTGATTTTCGTATTGGGCGTTAAATATATTGCTTGTTCCTCGTACGCATTCATCTAGACTGAATTGGCGCGGTTCACTACTTTTTTCCGCTCTCATTTCGGAGCACAGATAGGTGTTCGCCCGATTTTCGTATTGGGCTTTATATATATTGCTTGTTCCTCGTACGCATTCATCTAGACTGAATTGGCGGGGTTCGCTACTTTCTTCCGCTCTCATTTCGGAGCACAGATAGGTGTTCGCCTGATTTTCGTATCGGACTTTATATATTGTTCCTCGTACGCATTCATCTAGACTGAATTGGTGGGGTTCACTACTTTTTTCCGCTCTCATTTCGGAGCACAGATAGGTGTTCGCCTGATTTTCGTATTGGGCTTTATATATATTGCTTGTTCCTCGTACGCATTCATCTAGACTGAATTGGCGGGGTTCGCTACTTTCTTCAGCTCTCATTTCGGAGCACAGATAGGTGTTCGCCTGATTTTCGTATTGGACTTTATATATATTGCTTGTTCCTCGTACGCATTCATCTAGACTGAATTGGCGGGGTTCACTACTTTTTTCCGCTCTCATTTCGGAGCACAGATAGGTGTTCGCCTGATTTTCGTATTGAGCTTTATATAGATTGCTTGTTCCTCGTACGCATTCACCTAGACTGAATTGGCGGGGTTCGCTACTTTCTTCCGCTCCCATTTCGGAGCACAGATAGGCGTTCGCCTGATTTTCGTATTGGGCGTTAAATATATTGCTTGTTCCTCATACTCATTCATCTAGACTGAATTGGTGGGGTTCGCTACTTTCTTCCGCTCTCATTTCGGAGCACAGATAGGTGTTCGCATGATTTTCGTATTGGGCTTTATATATCTTGCTAGTTCCTCATACTCATTCATCTACACTGAATTGGCGGGGTTCGCTACTTTATTGCGCTCCCATTTCGGAGCACAAATGGGTCTTCGCCTGATTTTCGTATTGGGCTTTAAATATATTGCTGGTTCTTCATACTCATTCATCTACACTGAATTGGCCGGGTTCGCTCCTTTATTGCGCTCCCATTTCGGAGTACAGATAGGTGTTCGCTTGATTTTCGAATTGGGCTTTAAATATAGTGCTAGTTCTTCATAATTATTCATCTACACTGAATCGGCGGGGTTCGCTACTTTCTTGCGCTCCCATTTCGGAGCACAAATGGGTGTTCGCCTGATTTTCGTATTGGGCTTTAAATATATTGCTAGTTCTTCATACTCATTCATCTATACTCAATTGGCGGGGTTCGCTACTTTCTTGCGCTCCCATTTCGGAGCACAGATAGGTGTTCGCCTGATTTTCGTATTGGGCTTTAAGTATATTGCTACTTCTTCATACTCATTTATCTACACTGAATTGGCGGGGTTCGCTACTTTCTTACGCTCCCATTTCGGAGCACAGATAGGTGTTCGCCTGATTTTCGTATTAGGCTCTAAATATATTGCTAGTTCCTCATACTCATTCATCTACACTGAATTGGTGGGGTTCGCTACTTTCTTCCGCTCTCATTTCGGAGCACAGATAGGTGTTCGCCTGATTTTCGTATTGGGCTTTATATATATTGATTGTGCCTCGTACGCATTCATCTAGACTGAATTGGCGGGGTTCGCTACTTTCTTCCGCTCTCATTTCGGAGCACAGATAGGTGTTCGCCTGATTTTCGTATTGGGCTTTATATATATTGCTAGTTCCTCATACTCATTCATCTACACTGAATTGGCGGGGTTCGCTACTTTATTGCGCTCCCATTTCGGAGCACAGATAGGTGTTCGCCTGATTTTCGTATTGGGCTTTAAACATAGTGCTACTTCGTCATACTTATTCATCCATACTGAATTGGCGGGGTTCGCTACTTTCTTGCGCTCCCATTTCGGAGCACAAATGGGTCTTCGCCTGATTTTCGTATTGGGCTTTAAATATATTGCTGGTTCTTCATACTCATTCATCTACACTGAATTGGCCGGGTTCGCTCCTTTATTGCGCTCCCATTTCGGAGTACAGATAGGTGTTCGCTTGATTTTCGAATTGGGCTTTAAATATAGTGCTAGTTCTTCATAATTATTCATCTACACTGAATCGGCGGGGTTCGCTACTTTCTTGCGCTCCCATTTCGGAGCACAAATGGGTGTTCGCCTGATTTTCGTATTAGGCTCTAAATATATTGCTAGTTCCTCATACTCATTCATCTAGACTCAATTGGCGGGGTTCGCTACTTTCTTCCGCTCCCATTTCGGAGCACAGATAGGCGTTCGCCTGATTTTCGTATTGGGCGTTAAATATATTGCTTGTTCCTCATACTCATTCATCTAGACTGAATTGGTGGGGTTCGCTACTTTCTTCCGCTCTCATTTCGGAGCACAGATAGGTGTTCGCCTGATTTTCGTATTGGGCTTTATATATATTGCTTGTGCCTCGTACGCATTCATCTAGACTGAATTGGCGGGGTTCGCTACTTTCTTCCGCTCTCATTTCGGAGCACAGATAGGTGTTCGCCTGATTTTCGTATTGGGCTTTATATATATTGCTAGTTCCTCATACTCATTCATGTACACTGAATTGGCGGGGTTCGCTACTTTATTGCGCTCCCATTTCGGAGCACAGATAGGTGTTCGCTTGATTTTCGTATTGGGCTTTAAATATAGTGCTAGTTCTTCATACTTATTCATCCATACTGAATTGGCGGGGTTCGCTACTTTCTTGCGCTCCCATTTCGGAGCACAAATGGGTCTCCGCCTGATTTTCGTATTGGGCTTTAAATATATTGCTGGTTCTTCATACTCATTCATCTACACTGAATTGGCCGGGTTCGCTCCTTTATTGCGCTCCCATTTCGGAGTACAGATAGGTGTTCGCTTGATTTTCGAATTGGGCTTTAAATATAGTGCTAGTTCTTCATAATTATTCATCTACACTGAATCGGCGGGGTTCGCTACTTTCTTGCGCTCCCATTTCGGAGCACAAATGGGTGTTCGCCTGATTTTCGTATTGGGCTTTAAATATATTGCTAGTTCTTCATACTCATTCATCTACACTGAATTGGCGGGGTTGGCTACGTTCTTGCGCTCCCATTTCGGAGCACAGATAGGTGTTCGCCTGATTTTCGTATTGGGCTTTAAATATATTGCTAGTTCTTCATACTCATTCATCTATACTCAATTGGCGGGGTTCGCTACTTTCTTGCGCTCCCATTTCGGAGCACAGATAGGTGTTCGCCTGATTTTCGTATTGGGCTTTAAATATATTGCTACTTCTTCATACTCATTTATCTACACTGAATTGGCGGGGTTCGCTACTTTCTTACGCTCCCATTTCGGAGCACAGATAGGTGTTCGCCTGATTTTCGTATTAGGCTCTAAATATATTGCTAGTTCCTCATACTCATTCATCTACACTGAATTGGCGGGGTTAGCTAATTTCTTGCGCTCTCATTTCGGAACACAGATAGGTGTTTGCCTGATTTTCGTATTGGGCTTTTATATATTGCTAGTTCCTCATACTCATTCATCTATACTGAATTGGCGGGGTTCGCAAATTTCTTGCGCTCCCATTTCGGAGCACAGATACTCAGGCGGCACGTCAGGTTGGGCCAACGTTGGGAACATATTGGCACTTCTTGGCCCAATAACGGCCTAAGACTAACAGCGTGGTTCCAATATTGGCAGTGCCATTCTGATTCTTGGCCCAATGATGGCCTAAGGTTAACAGCGTGGCGCCAATATTTGCTGTGCCATTCTGATAGAGATCCAATCTTGGCCCAGTTTACACAGTCAGTAAACAATATTGGCTGTGCCATTCTGATAGAGATCCAATGTTGGCCCAGTTTACACAGTTAGTAAGCAATATTGGCTGTGCCATTCTGATAGAGATCCAATGTTGGCCCAGTTTACACAGTCAGTAAACAATATTGGCACTGCCGCTCAAGAAGGCGGGAATTATTGGACCGACTTTCGTATTGATTTGCCAATATGGGTTACTAGTTGGCTTTCTCTGGAGGACATTGGCCCGTAATATGCCATTTTTCGCCTTGTCGGCTTTTAGTGCTCTACGACTTGCTGAGATTGAGCAACGTGTTTTGAAAACTAACGCACTGATCACAGGCACACTGCACAGGAACCAGAAATATGTTCTCCCATGTCAACTCCATGAATGGAACACCGCCATTATTGCACTTCTAATTTACCGAAATGCGTCCGTTAAAGAGAGAAGCCAGTGTACCACGTAGCAAGCAGGGGAAGTCGCATAAATTTAGCCGCTGCTTTATTGATCGTGAATAAGAACTTGAGCTTTCCATAAGAAGCAACGGTATTGAGAATTTGCCTGCGCATTGTATACTTCGCATGTACGCTCGTCGGCTTTAGTGGGTCAGGATTCTGAGGAGAATCGAGAATTACAGTGCCTCAGAGCTGATGGAACCATTTTATATTGCATCGAGATGGAGCGCATATGTATTAGTGAAACTATTGTTTGTTTGTTTAGCATGCATGGCATGTTGCGGCGACCTAATGATCATGCTCCTATTATAATATATTTGTTTGTTCGTGCATGTGTAGTAAGCTCCTTGTATGAATGCCCCTGACAGAAAAAAAAATTAATAGCATGTTTTGGCATTTACGTGTCAACAACCTCTTGTCTTTGCCTTTAGTAGGCACGACGCATTCCGAATTTCTTTTTTCGGCCTAGCTTTCCGTCCTTCAGCCCCCCCTTGCCTCTCCCCCACGCACCCGGGTGAGCCTGGTCAATGCTATGAGTCAAGCGTTCAGACAGCCATAAGCTGCTGTGTCAAATTGGGTGCTCTCTCTCGGAGGCATGGGGTAAAGCGGCGGGGTCACTATTGTCCTCCTTGTCGCCCTCCATCGCTGTCACCCCAAAATGCGGTCGGGCTAGGTCCAGCGGGGGAAAGTGGCGTTTACGCCGTATTCTTCGTTCACCCTTTCCTTTCACTCTTTCCTTCTATGCGTCGCTAGCACGCCGACTGGGTGCAACACCGCCTGAGTGCTTGCCGTCTTGTCCGTTCTTGCCAGCGCACTCCTCTCGTGAAAAATGCTCGCTTCCGGTCGTCATTCCTACTGAGAAGCCTACATCTTGAAATACGCAGCAATGTGGCAACGAATTTTTGTGAGTGTTAGAATTAATATAGGCGAAACAACAATTAGAAAAAAAGTCGGCGCCCGTGGCCACCGTCTTCGATGTGGGATGAACTCGGATACAAAGAAGCATGGATCTTACAATGGTGAGTGCATTTGTTTTGCGCATGTTATAAGTTTTATAAGGAGCAATATCGCCCAAGCTATATCACCCAAGCAATATCACGCGTTATATATATTACTGAAACAGGCCTGGCTAATGTAGAGTGCCTGTAATTAAATAGCTCTTTTTATTTGCAGCCTTTGAATAGTGCCTGGAGTAGTACCACGTGTAAATCTCTGTGAATTTCACCCAAATTCCAGGACTATGATTTTATCAAGCCACGCGCGTGGCCTGATCCTGCTAGTGATACCGAGGAACCACGCTGCTTCTCACTGTTATAGGTCAAGCATCATTTCCAGCTGACAGTATTTCTTTCTTTTCGTATAATAAATGCCTCTTTTACTAGTGTTTCCTGACGGAACTTCTCGGTTTCCACAATAAAAATTTCGCACGAAGGCCGCATTGTTTCTACACAGTCTGAAACTAGGCTTTTTGTGCTGCAGCTGGTTTTGCTGCGATTTTTAATTATAAAGTGCTACGCTGACTAGGTGTGGGCTGTAAACAAAGCGGACGGATACTGCGCATTTTATGTCTGTTCTAAATATTACGTTACACCTTGTACAAGCTATGCCATATATGCCGAAATATTAAGAAGTGTTACTTGACAAATCTCTTGCAAGAAAGTTTCATGATTCACCCCTTCGAACTCTCTGCTCCGACTTATAATATTGTTGCAGTATAGCGATTTTTCAAATGAAAACGCTCCCACATACATTTGTCATACCAACATCTCTGATAATGTTTCTTTTTATTTTACAGTGCAAGCATTTCCTCCAACTAATGGTGAAGTCGCTATGGGATATGGCAGCAATATCAACGAAACCACCACGCTATCCTGGTCCTCGGGGGCCTGATAAGCCCGCTGTCATCCAAGCACTGACAAACCTGCCTACCGACCTCAGCTTCCTGACCTGAAACCCCTGGCCAGCCCACTGTCCTCGGCACCTTGCCCAATTTCTATCCTGAGGGCAGTGCCTGTAAATAAACTTTTTGAAGATAACCGAGCGTCACCCATCTAGGTCCACTGAAAATGCCTATTTGTGAAACTTTATTCGCAAATAAACTGTCTTAAACGTCAATTTCAGTATTCTTTTATATTATTTGCAAGCATATATGACTTCTGCTTCTTGACATCTTTTTGTCGAGCTTTCCTAGCTACTATTGAGGAAGACGGTAAGGGGACAATTGCTACAAAAAATCCCGCTAGCAAAAGGTTTGCGGTAAGAATGTGTGCGTGCTCTAAAGTCAGCATAGCTAGAATATTCGTCATGCAAAGGGCATTGTCTAAGGGCTGGCATTAATAATGGCAAGGATATGGCTCAACACTGGTTCTACGCTGGCAGCACGATGGCTGCTGCATTGGCATAACATTGGTCCAATCTTGGCTTTAACGCTGGTCCTACGATGGCTGCTGCATTGGCATAACATTGGTCCAATCTTGGCTTTACCGCTGGTTCTACGCTGGCAGCACAATGGCTGCTGCATTGGCATAACATTGGTCCAATCTTGGCTTTAACGCTGGGCCAGCATTGGATTGGGTTCCACTTTGCCAATATGCCAACAATGGTCCAACATTGGTACCAATTTCTGCCAGCATTGGGCCATGGTTGGACCAATGCTGGTGTGCTGGCTGGGTAGGTGTTCGCCTGATTTTCGTATTGGGCTTTATATATATTGCTTGTTCCTCATACTCATTCATCTAGACTGAATTGGCGGGGTTCGCTACTTTCTTGCGCTCCCATTTCGGAGCACAGATAGGTGTTCGCCTGATTTTCGTATTGGGCTTAAAATATATTGGTAGTTCCTCGTACGCATTCATCTAGACTGAATTGGCGGGGTTCGCTACTTTCTTCCGCTCTCATTTCGGAGCACAGATAGGTGTTCGCCTGATTTTCGTATTGGACTTTATATATATTGCTTGTTCCTCGTACGCATTCATCTAGACTGAATTGGCGGGGTTCACTACTTTCTTCCGCTCTCATTTCGGAGCACAAATAGGTGTTCGCCTGATTTTCGTATTGGGCTTTATATATATTGCTTGTTCCTCGTACGCATTCATCTAGAGTGAATTGGCGGGGTTCACTACTTTCTTCCGCTCTCATTTCGGAGCACAGATAGGTGTTCGCCTGATTTTCGTATTGGGCTTTATATATATTGCTTGTTCCTCGTACGCATTCATCTAGACTGAATTGGCGGGGTTCGCTACTTTCTTCCGCTCTCATTTCGGAGCACAGATAGGTGTTCGCCTGATTTTCGTATTAGGCTCTAAATATATTTAGTTCTTCATACTCATTCATCTAGACTGAATTGGCGGGGTTCGCTACTTTCTTCCGCTCCCATTTCGGAGCAGAGATGGGTGTTCGCCTGATTTTCGTATTGGGCTTTATATATATTGCTTGTTCCTCGTACGCATTCATCTAGAGTGAATTGGCGGGGTTCACTACTTTCTTCCGCTCTCATTTCGGAGCACAGATAGGTGTTCGCCTGATTTTCGTATTGGGCTTTATATATATTGCTTGTTCCTCGTACGCATTCATCTAGACTGAATTGGCGGGGTTCGCTACTTTCTTCCGCTCCCATTTCGGAGCACAGATAGGCGTTCGCCTGATTTTCGTATAGGGCGTTAAATATATTGCTTGTTCCTCATACTCATTCATCTAGACTGAATTGGCAGGGTTCGCTAATTTCTTGCGCTCCCATTTCAGAGCAGAGATAGGTGTTCGCCTGATTTTCGTATTGGGCTTTATATATAATGCTTGTTCCTCGTACGCATTCATCTAGACTGAATTGGCGGGGTTCACTACTTTCTTCCGCTCTCATTTCGGAGCACAAATAGGTGTTCGCCTGATTTTCGTATTGGGCTTTATATATATTGCTTCTTCCTCGTACGCATTCATCTAGACTGAATTGGCGGGGTTCACTACTTTCTTCCGCTCTCATTTCGGAGCACAGATAGGCGTTCGCCTGATTTTCGTATCGGGGGTTAAATATATTGCTTGTTCCTCATACTCATTCATCTAGACTGAATTGGCGGGGTTCGCTAATTTCTTGCGCTCCCATTTCGGAGCACAGATAGGTGTTCGCCTGATTTTCGTATTGGGCTTTATATATATTGCTTGTTCCTCGTACGCATTCATCTAGACTGAATTGGCGGGGTTCGCTACTTTCTTCCGCTCCCATTTCGGAGCACAGATAGGCGTTCGCCTGATTTTCGTATTGGGCGTTAAATATATTGCTTGTTCCTCATACTCATTCATCTAGACTGAATTGGCGGGGTTCGCTAATTTCTTGCGCTCCCATTTCGGAGCACAGATAGGTGTTCGCCTGATTTTCGTATTGGACTTTATATATATTGCTTGTTCCTCGTACGCATTCATCTAGACTGAATTGGCGGGGTTCGCTACTTTCTTCCGCTCTCATTTCGGAGCACAGATAGGTGTTCGCCTGATTTTCGTATTGGACTTTATATATATTACTTGTTCCTCGTACGCATTCATCTAGACTGAATTGGCGGGGTTCACTACTTTTTTCCGCTCTCATTTCGGAGCACAGATAGATGTTCGCCTGATTTTCGTATTGGGCTTTATATATATTGCTTGTTCCTCGTACGCATTCATCTAGACTGAATTGGCGGGGTTCGCTACTTTCTTCCGCTCTCATTTCGGAGCACAGATAGGTGTTCGCCTGATTTTCGTATCGGACTTTATATATATTGCTTGTTCCTCGTACGCATTCATCTAGACTGAATTGGCGGGGTTCACTACTTTTTTCCGCTCTCATTTCGGAGCACAGATAGGTGTTCGCCTGATTTTCGTATTGGGCTTTATATATATTGCTTGTTCCTCGTACGCATTCATCTAGACTGAATTGGCGGGGTTCGCTACTTTCTTCCGCTCCCATTTCGGAGCACAGATAGGCGTTCGCCTGATTTTCGTATTGGGCGTTAAATATATTGCTTGTTCCTCGTACGCATTCATCTAGACTGAATTGGCGCGGTTCACTACTTTTTTCCGCTCTCATTTCGGAGCACAGATAGGTGTTCGCCTGATTTTCGTATTGGGCTTTATATATATTGCTTGTTCCTCGTACGCATTCATCTAGACTGAATTGGCGGGGTTCGCTACTTCCTTCGGCTCTCATTTCGGAGCACAGATAGGTGTTCGCCTGATTTTCGTATTGGACTTTATATATATTGCTTGTTCCTCGTACGCATTCATCTAGACTGAATTGGCGGGGTTCACTACTTTTTTCCGCTCTCATTTCGGAGCACAGATAGGTGTTCGCCTGATTTTCGTATTGAGCTTTATATATATTGCTTGTTCCTCGTACGCATTCATCTAGACTGAATTGGCGGGGTTCGCTACTTTCTTCCGCTCCCATTTCGGAGCACAGATAGGCGTTCGCCTGATTTTCGTATTGGGCGTTAAATATATTGCTTGTTCCTCATACTCATTCATCTAGACTGAATTGGTGGGGTTCGCTACTTTCTTCCGCTCTCATTTCGGAGCACAGATAGGTGTTCGCCTGATTTTCGTATTGGGCTTTATATATATTGCTTGTGCCTCGTACGCATTCATCTAGACTGAATTGGCGGGGTTCACTAATTTCTTCCGCTCTCATTTAGGAGCACAGATAGGTGTTCGCCTTATTTTCGTATTGGGCTTTATATATATTGCTTGTTCCTCGTACGCATTCATCTAGACTGAATTGGCGGGGTTCGCTACTTTCTTCCGCTCCCATTTCGGAGCACAGATAGGCGTTCGCCTGATTTTCGTATAGGGCGTTAAATATATTGCTTGTTCCTCATACTCATTCATCTAGACTGAATTGGCAGGGTTCGCTAATTTCTTGCGCTCCCATTTCAGAGCACAGATAGGTGTTCGCCTGATTTTCGTATTGGGCTTTATATATATTGCTTGTTCCTCGTACGCATTCATCTAGACTGAATTGGCGGGGTTCACTACTTTCTTCCGCTCTCATTTCGGAGCACAAATAGGTGTTCGCCTTATTTTCGTATTGGCCTTTATATATATTGCTTCTTCCTCGTACGCATTCATCTAGACTGAATTGGCGTGGTTCACTACTTTCTTCCGCTCTCATTTCGGAGCACAGATAGGCGTTCGCCTGATTTTCGTATCGGGGGTTAAATATATTGCTTGTTCCTCATACTCATTCATCTAGACTGAATTGGCGGGGTTCGCTAATTTCTTGCGCTCCCATTTCGGAGCACAGATAGGTGTTCGCCTGATTTTCGTATTGGGCTTTATATATATTGCTTGTTCCTCGTACGCATTCATCTAGACTGAATTGGCGGGGTTCGCTACTTTCTTCCGCTCCCATTTCGGAGCACAGATAGGCGTTCGCCTGATTTTCGTATTGGGCGTTAAATATATTGCTTGTTCCTCATACTCATTCATCTAGACTGAATTGGTGGGGTTCGCTAATTTCTTGCGCTCCCATTTCGGAGCACAGATAGGTGTTCGCCTGATTTTCGTATTGGACTTTATATATATTGCTTGTTCCTCGTACGCATTCATCTAGACTGAATTGGCGGGGTTCGCTACTTTCTTCCGCTCTCATTTCGGAGCACAGATAGGTGTTCGCCTGATTTTCGTATTGGACTTTATATATATTACTTGTTCCTCGTACGCATTCATCTAGACTGAATTGGCGGGGTTCGCTACTTTCTTCCGCTCCCATTTCGGAGCACAGATAGGCGTTCGCCTGATTTTCGTATTGGGCGTTAAATATATTGCTTGTTCCTCATACTCATTCATCTAGACTGAATTGGTGGGGTTCGCTACTTTCTTCCGCTCTCATTTCGGAGCACAGATAGGTGTTCGCCTGATTTTCGTATTGGGCTTTATATATATTGCTTGTTCCTCGTACGCATTCGTCTAGACTGAATTGGCGGGGTTCGCTACTTTCTTCCGCTCTCATTTCGGAGCACAGATAGGTGTTCGCCTGATTTTCGTATTAGGCTCTAAATATATTTAGTTCTTCATACTCATTCATCTAGACTGAATTGGCGGGGTTCGCTACTTTCTTCCGCTCCCATTTCGGAGCACAGATGGGTGTTCGCCTGATTTTCGTATTGGGCTTTATATATATTGCTTGTTCCTCGTACGCATTCATCTAGAGTGAATTGGCGGGGTTCACTACTTTCTTCCGCTCCCATTTCGGAGCACAGATAGGCGTTCGCCTGATTTTCGTATAGGGCGTTAAATATATTGCTTGTTCCTCATACTCATTCATCTAGACTGAATTGGCAGGGTTCGCTGATTTCTTGCGCTCCCATTTCAGAGCAAGATAGGTGTTCGCCTGATTTTCGTATTGGGCTTTATATATATTGCTTGTTCCTCGTACGCATTCATCTAGAGTGAATTGGCGGGGTTCACTACTTTCTTCCGCTCTCATTTCGGAGCACAGATAGGTGTTCGCCTGATTTTCGTATTGGGCTTTATATATATTGCTTGTTCCTCGTACGCATTCATCTAGACTGAATTGGCGGGGTTCGCTACTTTCTTCCGCTCTCATTTCGGAGCACAGATAGGTGTTCGCCTGATTTTCGTATTAGGCTCTAAATATATTTAGTTCTTCATACTCATTCATCTAGACTGAATTGGCGGGGTTCGCTACTTTCTTCCGCTCCCATTTCGGAGCACAGATGGGTGTTCGCCTGATTTTCGTATTGGGCTTTATATATATTGCTTGTTCCTCGTACGCATTCATCTAGAGTGAATTGGCGGGGTTCACTACTTTCTTCCGCTCTCATTTCGGAGCACAGATAGGTGTTCGCCTGATTTTCGTATTGGGCTTTATATATATTGCTTGTTCCTCGTACGCATTCATCTAGACTGAATTGGCGGGGTTCGCTACTTTCTTCCGCTCCCATTTCGGAGCACAGATAGGCGTTCGCCTGATTTTCGTATAGGGCGTTAAATATATTGCTTGTTCCTCATACTCATTCATCTAGACTGAATTGGCAGGGTTCGCTAATTTCTTGCGCTCCCATTTCAGAGCACAGATAGGTGTTCGCCTGATTTTCGTATTGGGCTTTATATATAATGCTTGTTCCTCGTACGCATTCATCTAGACTGAATTGGCGGGGTTCACTACTTTCTTCCGCTCTCATTTCGGAGCACAAATAGGTGTTCGCCTGATTTTCGTATTGGGCTTTATATATATTGCTTCTTCCTCGTACGCATTCATCTAGACTGAATTGGCGGGGTTCACTACTTTCTTCCGCTCTCATTTCGGAGCACAGATAGGCGTTCGCCTGATTTTCGTATCGGGGGTTAAATATATTGCTTGTTCCTCATACTCATTCATCTAGACTGAATTGGCGGGGTTCGCTAATTTCTTGCGCTCCCATTTCGGAGCACAGATAGGTGTTCGCCTGATTTTCGTATTGGGCTTTATATATATTGCTTGTTCCTCGTACGCATTCATCTAGACTGAATTGGCGGGGTTCGCTACTTTCTTCCGCTCCCATTTCGGAGCACAGATAGGCGTTCGCCTGATTTTCGTATTGGGCGTTAAATATATTGCTTGTTCCTCATACTCATTCATCTAGACTGAATTGGCGGGGTTCGCTAATTTCTTGCGCTCCCATTTCGGAGCACAGATAGGTGTTCGCCTGATTTTCGTATTGGACTTTATATATATTGCTTGTTCCTCGTACGCATTCATCTAGACTGAATTGGCGGGGTTCGCTACTTTCTTCCGCTCTCATTTCGGAGCACAGATAGGTGTTCGCCTGATTTTCGTATTGGACTTTATATATATTACTTGTTCCTCGTACGCATTCATCTAGACTGAATTGGCGGGGTTCACTACTTTTTTCCGCTCTCATTTCGGAGCACAGATAGATGTTCGCCTGATTTTCGTATTGGGCTTTATATATATTGCTTGTTCCTCGTACGCATTCATCTAGACTGAATTGGCGGGGTTCGCTACTTTCTTCCGCTCTCATTTCGGAGCACAGATAGGTGTTCGCCTGATTTTCGTATCGGACTTTATATATATTGCTTGTTCCTCGTACGCATTCATCTAGACTGAATTGGCGGGGTTCACTACTTTTTTCCGCTCTCATTTCGGAGCACAGATAGGTGTTCGCCTGATTTTCGTATTGGGCTTTATATATATTGCTTGTTCCTCGTACGCATTCATCTAGACTGAATTGGCGGGGTTCGCTACTTTCTTCCGCTCCCATTTCGGAGCACAGATAGGCGTTCGCCTGATTTTCGTATTGGGCGTTAAATATATTGCTTGTTCCTCGTACGCATTCATCTAGACTGAATTGGCGCGGTTCACTACTTTTTTCCGCTCTCATTTCGGAGCACAGATAGGTGTTCGCCTGATTTTCGTATTGGGCTTTATATATATTGCTTGTTCCTCGTACGCATTCATCTAGACTGAATTGGCGGGGTTCGCTACTTCCTTCGGCTCTCATTTCGGAGCACAGATAGGTGTTCGCCTGATTTTCGTATTGGACTTTATATATATTGCTTGTTCCTCGTACGCATTCATCTAGACTGAATTGGCGGGGTTCACTACTTTTTTCCGCTCTCATTTCGGAGCACAGATAGGTGTTCGCCTGATTTTCGTATTGAGCTTTATATATATTGCTTGTTCCTCGTACGCATTCATCTAGACTGAATTGGCGGGGTTCGCTACTTTCTTCCGCTCCCATTTCGGAGCACAGATAGGCGTTCGCCTGATTTTCGTATTGGGCGTTAAATATATTGCTTGTTCCTCATACTCATTCATCTAGACTGAATTGGTGGGGTTCGCTACTTTCTTCCGCTCTCATTTCGGAGCACAGATAGGTGTTCGCCTGATTTTCGTATTGGGCTTTATATATATTGCTTGTGCCTCGTACGCATTCATCTAGACTGAATTGGCGGGGTTCGCTAATTTCTTCCGCTCTCATTTAGGAGCACAGATAGGTGTTCGCCTTATTTTCGTATTGGGCTTTATATATATTGCTTGTTCCTCGTACGCATTCATCTAGACTGAATTGGCGGGGTTCGCTACATTCTTCCGCTCCCATTTCGGAGCACAGATAGGCGTTCGCCTGATTTTCGTATAGGGCGTTAAATATATTGCTTGTTCCTCATACTCATTCATCTAGACTGAATTGGCAGGGTTCGCTAATTTCTTGCGCTCCCATTTCAGAGCACAGATAGGTGTTCGCCTGATTTTCGTATTGGGCTTTATATATATTGCTTGTTCCTCGTACGCATTCATCTAGACTGAATTGGCGGGGTTCACTACTTTCTTCCGCTCTCATTTCGGAGCACAAATAGGTGTTCGCCTTATTTTCGTATTGGCCTTTATATATATTGCTTCTTCCTCGTACGCATTCATCTAGACTGAATTGGCGTGGTTCACTACTTTCTTCCGCTCTCATTTCGGAGCACAGATAGGCGTTCGCCTGATTTTCGTATCGGGGGTTAAATATATTGCTTGTTCCTCATACTCATTCATCTAGACTGAATTGGCGGGGTTCGCTAATTTCTTGCGCTCCCATTTCGGAGCACAGATAGGTGTTCGCCTGATTTTCGTATTGGGCTTTATATATATTGCTTGTTCCTCGTACGCATTCATCTAGACTGAATTGGCGGGGTTCGCTACTTTCTTCCGCTCCCATTTCGGAGCACAGATAGGCGTTCGCCTGATTTTCGTATTGGGCGTTAAATATATTGCTTGTTCCTCATACTCATTCATCTAGACTGAATTGGCGGGGTTCGCTAATTTCTTGCGCTCCCATTTCGGAGCACAGATAGGTGTTCGCCTGATTTTCGTATTGGACTTTATATATATTGCTTGTTCCTCGTACGCATTCATCTAGACTGAATTGGCGGGGTTCGCTACTTTCTTCCGCTCTCATTTCGGAGCACAGATAGGTGTTCGCCTGATTTTCGTATTGGACTTTATATATATTACTTGTTCCTCGTACGCATTCATCTAGACTGAATTGGCGGGGTTCGCTACTTTCTTCCGCTCCCATTTCGGAGCACAGATGGGCGTTCGCCTGATTTTCGTATTGGGCGTTAAATATATTGCTTGTTCCTCATACTCATTCATCTAGACTGAATTGGTGGGGTTCGCTACTTTCTTCCGCTCTCATTTCGGAGCACAGATAGGTGTTCGCCTGATTTTCGTATTGGGCTTTATATATATTGCTTGTGCCTCGTACGCATTCATCTAGACTGAATTGGCGGGGTTCATTACTTTCTTCCGCTCTCATTTCGGAGCACAGATAGGTGTTCGCCTGATTTTCGTATTGGGCTTTATATATATTGCTTGTTCCTCGTACGCATTCATCTAGACTGAATTGGCGGGGTTCGCTACTTTCTTCCGCTCCCATTTCGGAGCACAGATAGGCGTTCGCCTGATTTTCGTATAGGGCGTTAAATATATTGCTTGTTCCTCATACTCATTCATCTAGACTGAATTGGCAGGGTTCGCTAATTTCTTGCGCTCCCATTTCAGAGCACAGATAGGTGTTCGCCTGATTTTCGTATTGGGCTTTATATATATTGCTTGTTCCTCGTACGCATTCATCTAGACTGAATTGGCGGGGTTCACTACTTTCTTCCGCTCTCATTTCGGAGCACAAATAGGTGTTCGCCTGATTTTCGTATTGGGCTTTATATATATTGCTTCTTCCTCGTACGCATTCATCTAGACTGAATTGGCGGGGTTCACTACTTTCTTCCGCTCTCATTTCGGAGCACAGATAGGCGTTCGCATGATTTTCGTATCGGGGGTTAAATATATTGCTTGTTCCTCATACTCATTCATCTAGACTGAATTGGCGGGGTTCGCTAATTTGTTGCGCTCCCATTTCGGAGCACAGATAGGTGTTCGCCTGATTTTCGTATTGGGCGTTAAATATATTGCTTGTTCCTCGTACGCATTCATCTAGACTGAATTGGCGCGGTTCACTACTTTTTTCCGCTCTCATTTCGGAGCACAGATAGGTGTTCGCCTGATTTTCGTATTGGGCTTTATATATATTGCTTGTTCCTCGTACGCATTCATCTAGACTGAATTGGCGGGGTTCGCTACTTCCTTCGGCTCTCATTTCGGAGCACAGATAGGTGTTCGCCTGATTTTCGTATTGGACTTTATATATATTGCTTGTTCCTCGTACGCATTCATCTAGACTGAATTGGCGGGGTTCACTACTTTTTTCCGCTCTCATTTCGGAGCACAGATAGGTGTTCGCCTGATTTTCGTATTGAGCTTTATATATATTGCTTGTTCCTCGTACGCATTCATCTAGACTGAATTGGCGGGGTTCGCTACTTTCTTCCGCTCCCATTTCGGAGCACAGATAGGCGTTCGCCTGATTTTCGTATTGGGCGTTAAATATATTGCTTGTTCCTCATACTCATTCATCTAGACTGAATTGGTGGGGTTCGCTACTTTCTTCCGCTCTCATTTCGGAGCACAGATAGGTGTTCGCCTGATTTTCGTATTGGGCTTTATATATATTGCTTGTGCCTCGTACGCATTCATCTAGACTGAATTGGCGGGGTTCACTAATTTCTTCCGCTCTCATTTAGGAGCACAGATAGGTGTTCGCCTTATTTTCGTATTGGGCTTTATATATATTGCTTGTTCCTCGTACGCATTCATCTAGACTGAATTGGCGGGGTTCGCTACTTTCTTCCGCTCCCATTTCGGAGCACAGATAGGCGTTCGCCTGATTTTCGTATAGGGCGTTAAATATATTGCTTGTTCCTCATACTCATTCATCTAGACTGAATTGGCAGGGTTCGCTAATTTCTTGCGCTCCCATTTCAGAGCACAGATAGGTGTTCGCCTGATTTTCGTATTGGGCTTTATATATATTGCTTGTTCCTCGTACGCATTCATCTAGACTGAATTGGCGGGGTTCACTACTTTCTTCCGCTCTCATTTCGGAGCACAAATAGGTGTTCGCCTTATTTTCGTATTGGCCTTTATATATATTGCTTCTTCCTCGTACGCATTCATCTAGACTGAATTGGCGTGGTTCACTACTTTCTTCCGCTCTCATTTCGGAGCACAGATAGGCGTTCGCCTGATTTTCGTATCGGGGGTTAAATATATTGCTTGTTCCTCATACTCATTCATCTAGACTGAATTGGCGGGGTTCGCTAATTTCTTGCGCTCCCATTTCGGAGCACAGATAGGTGTTCGCCTGATTTTCGTATTGGGCTTTATATATATTGCTTGTTCCTCGTACGCATTCATCTAGACTGAATTGGCGGGGTTCGCTACTTTCTTCCGCTCCCATTTCGGAGCACAGATAGGCGTTCGCCTGATTTTCGTATTGGGCGTTAAATATATTGCTTGTTCCTCATACTCATTCATCTAGACTGAATTGGCGGGGTTCGCTAATTTCTTGCGCTCCCATTTCGGAGCACAGATAGGTGTTCGCCTGATTTTCGTATTGGACTTTATATATATTGCTTGTTCCTCGTACGCATTCATCTAGACTGAATTGGCGGGGTTCGCTACTTTCTTCCGCTCTCATTTCGGAGCACAGATAGGTGTTCGCCTGATTTTCGTATTGGACTTTATATATATTACTTGTTCCTCGTACGCATTCATCTAGACTGAATTGGCGGGGTTCGCTACTTTCTTCCGCTCCCATTTCGGAGCACAGATAGGCGTTCGCCTGATTTTCGTATTGGGCGTTAAATATATTGCTTGTTCCTCATACTCATTCATCTAGACTGAATTGGTGGGGTTCGCTACTTTCTTCCGCTCTCATTTCGGAGCACAGATAGGTGTTCGCCTGATTTTCGTATTGGGCTTTATATATATTGCTTGTGCCTCGTACGCATTCATCTAGACTGAATTGGCGGGGTTCATTACTTTCTTCCGCTCTCATTTCGGAGCACAGATAGGTGTTCGCCTGATTTTCGTATTGGGCTTTATATATATTGCTTGTTCCTCGTACGCATTCATCTAGACTGAATTGGCGGGGTTCGCTACTTTCTTCCGCTCCCATTTCGGAGCACAGATAGGCGTTCGCCTGATTTTCGTATAGGGCGTTAAATATATTGCTTGTTCCTCATACTCATTCATCTAGACTGAATTGGCAGGGTTCGCTAATTTCTTGCGCTCCCATTTCAGAGCACAGATAGGTGTTCGCCCGATTTTCGTATTGGGCTTTATATATATTGCTTGTTCCTCGTACGCATTCATCTAGACTGAATTGGCGGGGTTCGCTACTTTCTTCGGCTCTCATTTCGGAGCACAGATAGGTGTTCGCCTGATTCTCGTATTGGACTTTATATATATTGCTTGTTCCTCGTACGCATTCATCTAGACTGAATTGGCGGGGTTCACTACTTTTTTCCGCTCTCATTTCGGAGCACAGATAGGTGTTCGCCTGATTTTCGTATTGAGCTTTATATATATTGCTTGTTCCTCGTACGCATTCATCTAGACTGAATTGGCGGGGTTCGCTACTTTCTTCCGCTCCCATTTCGGAGCACAGATAGGCGTTCGCCTGATTTTCGTATCGGGGGTTAAATATATTGCTTGTTCCTCATACTCATTCATCTAGACTGAATTGGCGGGGTTCGCTAATTTCTTGCGCTCCCATTTCGGAGCACAGATAGGTGTTCGCCTGATTTTCGTATTGGGCTTTATATATATTGCTTGTTCCTCGTACGCATTCATCTAGACTGAATTGGCGGGGTTCGCTACTTTCTTCCGCTCCCATTTCGGAGCACAGATAGGCGTTCGCCTGATTTTCGTATTGGGCGTTAAATATATTGCTTGTTCCTCATACTCATTCATCTAGACTGAATTGGCGGGGTTCGCTAATTTCTTGCGCTCCCATTTCGGAGCACAGATAGGAGTTCGCCTGATTTTCGTATTTGACTTTATATATATTGCTTGTTCCTCGTACGCATTCATCTAGACTGAATTGGCGGGGTTCGCTACTTTCTTCCGCTCTCATTTCGGAGCACAGATAGGTGTTCGCCTGATTTTCGTATTGGACTTTATATATATTACTTGTTCCTCGTACGCATTCATCTAGACTGAATTTGCGGGGTTCACTACTTTTTTCCGCTCTCATTTCGGAGCACAGATAGGCGTTCGCCTGATTTTCGTATTGGGCTTTATATATATTGCTTGTTCCTCGTACGCATTCATCTAGACTGAATTGGCGGGGTTCGCTACTTTCTTCCGCTCTCATTTTGGAGCACAGATAGGTGTTCGCCCGATTTTCGTATTGGGCTTTATATATATTGCTTGTTCCTCGTACGCATTCATCTAGACTGAAATGGCGGGGTTCGCTACTTTCTTCCGCTCCCATTTCGGAGCACAGATAGGCGTTCGCCTGATTTTCGTATTGGGCGTTAAATATATTGCTTGTTCCTCGTACGCATTCATCTAGACTGAATTGGCGCGGTTCACTACTTTTTTCCGCTCTCATTTCGGAGCACAGATAGGTGTTCGCCCGATTTTCGTATTGGGCTTTATATATATTGCTTGTTCCTCGTACGCATTCATCTAGACTGAATTGGCGGGGTTCGCTACTTTCTTCGGCTCTCATTTCGGAGCACAGATAGGTGTTCGCCTGATTCTCGTATTGGACTTTATATATATTGCTTGTTCCTCGTACTCATTCATCTAGACTGAATTGGTGGGGTTCGCTACTTTCTTCCGCTCTCATTTCGGAGCACAGATAGGTGTTCGCCTGATTTTCATATTGGGCTTTATATATATTGCTTGTGCCTCGTACGCATTCATCTAGACTGAATTGGCGGGGTTCACTAATTTCTTCCGCTCTCATTTCGGAGCACAGATAGGTGTTCGCCTTATTTTCGTATTGGGCTTTATATATATTGCTTGTTCCTCGTACGCATTCATCTAGACTGAATTGGCGGGGTTCGCTACTTTCTTCCGCTCTCATTTCGGAGCACAGAGAGGTGTTCGCCTGATTTTCGTATTGGGCTTTATATATATTGCTTGTTCCTCGTACGCATTCATCTAGAGTGAATTGGCGGGGTTCACTACTTTCTTCCGCTCTCATTTCGGAGCACAGATAGGTGTTCGCCTGATTTTCGTATTGGGCTTTATATATATTGCTTTTTCCTCGTACGCATTCATCTAGACTGAATTGGCGGGGTTCGCTACTTTCTTCCGCTCTCATTTCGGAGCACAGATAGGTGTTCGCCTGATTTTCGTATTAGGCTCTAAATATATTTAGTTCTTCATACTCATTCATCTAGACTGAATTGGCGGGGTTCGCTACTTTCTTCCGCTCCCATTTCGGAGCACAGATGGGTGTTCGCCTGATTTTCGTATTGGGCTTTATATATATTGCTTGTTCCTCGTACGCATTCATCTAGAGTGAATTGGCGGGGTTCACTACTTTCTTCCGCTCTCATTTCGGAGCACAGATAGGTGTTCGCCTGATTTTCGTATTGGGCTTTATATATATTGCTTGTTCCTCGTACGCATTCATCTAGACTGAATTGGCGGGGTTCGCTACTTTCTTCCGCTCCCATTTCGGAGCACAGATAGGCGTTCGCCTGATTTTCGTATAGGGCGTTAAATATATTGCTTGTTCCTCATACTCATTCATCTAGACTGAATTGGCGGGGTTCGCTAATTTCTTGCGCTCCCATTTCAGAGCACAGATAGGTGTTCGCCTGATTTTCGAATTGGGCTTTATATATATTGCTTGTTCCTCGTACGCATTCATCTAGACTGAATTGGCGGGGTTCACTACTTTCTTCCGCTCTCATTTCGGAGCACAAATAGGTGTTCGCCTGATTTTCGTATTGGGCTTTATATATATTGCTTCTTCCTCGTACGCATTCATCTAGACTGAATTGGCGGGGTTCACTACTTTCTTCCGCTCTCATTTCGGAGCACAGATAGGCGTTCGCCTGATTTTCGTATCGGGGGTTAAATATATTGCTTGTTCCTCATACTCATTCATCTAGACTGAATTGGCGGGGTTCGCTAATTTCTTGCGCTCCCATTTCGGAGCACAGATAGGTGTTCGCCTGATTTTCGTATTGGGCTTTATATATATTGCTTGTTCCTCGTACGCATTCATCTAGACTGAATTGGCGGGGTTCGCTAGTTTCTTCCGGTCCCATTTCGGAGCACAGATAGGCGTTCGCCTGATTTTCGTATTGGGCGTTAAATATATTGCTTGTTCCTCATACTCATTCATCTAGACTGAATTGGCGGGGTTCGCTAATTTCTTGCGCTCCCATTTCGGAGCACAGATAGGTGTTCGCCTGATTTTCGTATTGGACTTTATATATATTGCTTGTTCCTCGTACGCATTCATCTAGACTGAATTGGCGGGGTTCGCTACTTTCTTCCGCTCTCATTTCGGAGCACAGATAGGTGTTCGCCTGATTTTCGTATTGGACTTTATATATATTACTTGTTCCTCGTACGCATTCATCTAGACTGAATTGGCGGGGTTCGCTACTTTCTTCCGCTCTCATTTCGGAGCACAGATAGGTGTTCGCCTGATTTTCGTATTGGGCTTTATATATATTGCTTGTTCCTCGTACGCATTCATCTAGACTGAATTGGCGGGGTTCGCTACTTTCTTCCGCTCCCATTTCGGAGCACAGATAGGCGTTCGCCTGATTTTCGTATAGGGCGTTAAATATATTGCTTGTTCCTCATACTCATTCATCTAGACTGAATTGGCGGGGTTCGCTAATTTCTTGCGCTCCCATTTCAGAGCACAGATAGGTGTTCGCCTGATTTTCGAATTGGGCTTTATATATATTGCTTGTTCCTCGTACGCATTCATCTAGACTGAATTGGCGGGGTTCGCTACTTTCTTCAGCTCTCATTTCGGAGCACAGATAGGTTTTCGCCTGATTTTCGTATTGGACTTTATATATATTGCTTGTTCCTCGTACGCATTCATCTAGACTGAATTGGCGGGGTTCGCTACTTTCTTCCGCTCCCATTTCGGAGCACAGATAGGCGTTCGCCTGATTTTCGTATTGGGCGTTAAATATATTGCTTGTTCCTCATACTCATTCATCTAGACTGAATTGGCGGGGTTCGCTAATTTCTTGCGCTCCCATTTCGGATCACAGATAGGTGTTCGCCTGATTTTCGTATTGGGCTTTATATATATTGCTTGTTCCTCGTACGCATTCATCTAGACTGAATTGGCGGGGTTCGCTACTTTCTTCCGCTCTCATTTCGGAGCACAGATAGGTGTTCGCCTGATTTTCGTATCGGGGGTTAAATATATTGCTTGTTCCTCATACTCATTCATCTAGACTGAATTGGCGGGGTTCGCTAATTTCTTGCGCTCCCATTTCGGAGCACAGATAGGTGTTCGCCTGATTTTCGTATTGGGCTTTATATATATTGCTTGTTCCTCGTACGCATTCATCTAGACTGAATTGGCGGGGTTCGCTACTTTCTTCCGCTCCCATTTCGGAGCACAGATAGGCGTTCGCCTGATTTTCGTATTGGGCGTTAAATATATTGCTTGTTCCTCATACTCATTCATCTAGACTGAATTGGCGGGGTTCGCTAATTTCTTGCGCTCCCATTTCGGAGCACAGATAGGTGTTCGCCTGATTTTCGTATTGGACTTTATATATATTGCTTGTTCCTCGTACGCATTCATCTAGACTGAATTGGCGGGGTTCGCTACTTTCTTCCGCTCTCATTTCGGAGCACAGATAGGTGTTCGCCTGATTTTCGTATTGGACTTTATATATATTACTTGTTCCTCGTACGCATTCATCTAGACTGAATTGGCGGGGTTCACTACTTTTTTCCGCTCTCATTTCGGAGCACAGATAGATGTTCGCCTGATTTTCGTATTGGGCTTTATATATATTGCTTGTTCCTCGTACGCATTCATCTAGACTGAATTGGCGGGGTTCGCTACTTTCTTCCGCTCTCATTTCGGAGCACAGATAGGTGTTCGCCTGATTTTCGTATCGGACTTTATATATATTGCTTGTTCCTCGTACGCATTCATCTAGACTGAATTGGCGGGGTTCACTACTTATTTCCGCTCTCATTTCGGAGCACAGATAGGTGTTCGCCTGATTTTCGTATTGGGCTTTATATATATTGCTTGTTCCTCGTACGCATTCATCTAGACTGAATTGGCGGGGTTCGCTACTTTCTTCCGCTCCCATTTCGGAGCACAGATAGGCGTTCGCCTGATTTTCGTATTGGGCGTTAAATATATTGCTTGTTCCTCGTACGCATTCATCTAGACTGAATTGGCGCGGTTCACTACTTTTTTCCGCTCTCATTTCGGAGCACAGATAGGTGTTCGCCCGATTTTCGTATTGGGCTTTATATATATTGCTTGTTCCTCGTACGCATTCATCTAGACTGAATTGGCGGGGTTCGCTACTTTCTTCCGCTCTCATTTCGGAGCACAGATAGGTGTTCGCCTGATTTTCGTATCGGACTTTATATATATTGCTTGTTCCTCGTACGCATTCATCTAGACTGAATTGGCGGGGTTCACTACTTTTTTCCGCTCTCATTTCGGAGCACAGATAGGTGTTCGCCTGATTTTCGTATTGGGCTTTATATATATTGCTTGTTCCTCGTACGCATTCATCTAGACTGAATTGGCGGGGTTCGCTACTTTCTTCGGCTCTCATTTCGGAGCACAGATAGGTGTTCGCCTGATTTTCGTATTGGACTTTATATATATTGCTTGTTCCTCGTACGCATTCATCTAGACTGAATTGGCGGGGTTCACTACTTTTTTCCGCTCTCATTTCGGAGCACAGATAGGTGTTCGCCTGATTTTCGTATTGAGCTTTATATATATTGCTTGTTCCTCGTACGCATTCATCTAGACTGAATTGGCGGGGTTCGCTACTTTCTTCCGCTCCCATTTCGGAGCACAGATAGGCGTTCGCCTGATTTTCGTATTGGGCGTTAAATATATTGCTTGTTCCTCATACTCATTCATCTAGACTGAATTGGTGGGGTTCGCTACTTTCTTCCGCTCTCATTTCGGAGCACAGATAGGTGTTCGCCTGATTTTCGTATTGGGCTTTATATATATTGCTTGTGCCTCGTACGCATTCATCTAGACTGAATTGGCGGGGTTCACTAATTTCTTCCGCTCTCATTTAGGAGCACAGATAGGTGTTCGCCTTATTTTCGTATTGGGCTTTATATATATTGCTTGTTCCTCGTACGCATTCATCTAGACTGAATTGGCGGGGTTCGCTACTTTCTTCCGCTCCCATTTCGGAGCACAGATAGGCGTTCGCCTGATTTTCGTATAGGGCGTTAAATATATTGCTTGTTCCTCATACTCATTCATCTAGACTGAATTGGCAGGGTTCGCTAATTTCTTGCGCTCCCATTTCAGAGCACAGATAGGTGTTCGCCTGATTTTCGTATTGGGCTTTATATATATTGCTTGTTCCTCGTACGCATTCATCTAGACTGAATTGGCGGGGTTCACTACTTTCTTCCGCTCTCATTTCGGAGCACAAATAGGTGTTCGCCTTATTTTCGTATTGGCCTTTATATATATTGCTTCTTCCTCGTACGCATTCATCTAGACTGAATTGGCGTGGTTCACTACTTTCTTCCGCTCTCATTTCGGAGCACAGATAGGCGTTCGCCTGATTTTCGTATCGGGGGTTAAATATATTGCTTGTTCCTCATACTCATTCATCTAGACTGAATTGGCGGGGTTCGCTAATTTCTTGCGCTCCCATTTCGGAGCACAGATAGGTGTTCGCCTGATTTTCGTATTGGGCTTTATATATATTGCTTGTTCCTCGTACGCATTCATCTAGACTGAATTGGCGGGGTTCGCTACTTTCTTCCGCTCCCATTTCGGAGCACAGATAGGCGTTCGCCTGATTTTCGTATTGGGCGTTAAATATATTGCTTGTTCCTCATACTCATTCATCTAGACTGAATTGGCGGGGTTCGCTAATTTCTTGCGCTCCCATTTCGGAGCACAGATAGGTGTTCGCCTGATTTTCGTATTGGACTTTATATATATTGCTTGTTCCTCGTACGCATTCATCTAGACTGAATTGGCGGGGTTCGCTACTTTCTTCCGCTCTCATTTCGGAGCACAGATAGGTGTTCGCCTGATTTTCGTATTGGACTTTATATATATTACTTGTTCCTCGTACGCATTCATCTAGACTGAATTTGCGGGGTTCACTACTTTTTTCCGCTCTCATTTTGGAGCACAGATAGGTGTTCGCCTGATTTTCGTATTGGGCTTTATATATGTTGCTTGTTCCTCGTACGCATTCATCTAGACTGAATTGGCGGGGTTCACTACTTTTTTCCGCTCTCATTTCGGAGCACAGATAGGTGTTCGCCTGATTTTCGTATTGAGCTTTATATATATTGCTTGTTCCTCGTACGCATTCATCTAGACTGAATTGGCGGGGTTCGCTACTTTCTTCCGCTCCCATTTCGGAGCACAGATAGGCGTTCGCCTGATTTTCGTATTGGGCGTTAAATATATTGCTTGTTCCTCATACTCATTCATCTAGACTGAATTGGTGGGGTTCGCTACTTTCTTCCGCTCTCATTTCGGAGCACAGATAGGTGTTCGCCTGATTTTCGTATTGGGCTTTATATATATTGCTTGTGCCTCGTACGCATTCATCTAGACTGAATTGGCGGGGTTCGCTACTTTCTTCCGCTCCCATTTCGGAGCACAGATAGGCGTTCGCCTGATTTTCGTATAGGGCGTTAAATATATTGCTTGTTCCTCATACTAATTCATCTAGACTGAATTGGCAGGGTTCGCTAATTTCTTGCGCTCCCATTTCAGAGCACAGATAGGTGTTCGCCTGATTTTCGTATTGGGCTTTATATATATTGCTTCTTCCTCGTACGCATTCATCTAGACTGAATTGGCGGGGTTCAATACTTTCTTCCGCTCTCATTTCGGAGCACAGATAGGCGTTCGCCTGATTTTCGTATCGGGGGTTAAATATATTGCTTGTTCCTCATACTCATTCATGTAGACTGAATTGGCGGGGTTCGCTAATTTCTTGCGCTCCCATTTCGGAGCACAGATAGGTGTTCGCCTGATTTTCGTATTGGGCTTTATATATATTGCTTGTTCCTCGTACGCATTCATCTAGACTGAATTGGCGGGGTTCGCTACTTTCTTCCGCTCCCATTTCGGAGCACAGATAGGCGTTCGCCTGATTTTCGTATTGGGCGTTAAATATATTGCTTGTTCCTCATACTCATTCATCTAGACTGAATTGGCGGGGTTCGCTAATTTCTTGCGCTCCCATTTCGGAGCACAGATAGGAGTTCGCCTGATTTTCGTATTTGACTTTATATATATTGCTTGTTCCTCGTACGCATTCATCTAGACTGAATTGGCGGGGTTCGCTACTTTCTTCCGCTCTCATTTCGGAGCACAGATAGGTGTTCGCCTGATTTTCGTATTGGACTTTATATATATTACTTGTTCCTCGTACGCATTCATCTAGACTGAATTTGCGGGGTTCACTACTTTTTTCCGCTCTCATTTCGGAGCACAGATAGGCGTTCGCCTGATTTTCGTATTGGGCTTTATATTTGTTTGTTTGTTTGTTTGTTTGTTTGTTTGTTTATTGGTTTCTTTCCAATACAAGGAAAAAGCGAAGGGAGAGCTAAAGGCTACTAGCCTGACGAGGCCCTCCCTCCGCATACAGTTTCGACAATATTACAAAAGAGATTTGAGAAAAACAGCACACACATTTGTAGTTACACTCTACACAGTTCTATGTCATAGAGGATCTAGTTCATATCACTGCACACAAATATATAAAACAGATTTCTTGTCATAGAAAAAAACATATGAACGCAAATGCAAAATGTCAATCATCGTAGCGAACATATGAAAAAAGAGAAAAAAGGCGACATCCAACACACAGTAAAAGAGCACTGTTTTACAGACAAACGCTACATATGGTTTTAAATGAGATGTCACTGGTAGCGAATTTCTTTCTCGATAACCATTGTTTTGAATGTTTTTTTCTTAATCGATTTGTTGAGGTCGACATCATCTGGAAGTTTATTTAGAAGCACCGGAATTTGGTAATTTAAATGTTGTTTTCCATAATTCGTGCGTGTTCGAGGCTTTCTGCGCTCTTGCCTTCGAAGGGCGAGCGTGTGTGTTTCAGCGGGATTGCTAAATGCGTGTAGTTTATGTTTTTGTACATACTGCAATAACTTTGCTATATATTGCTTGTTCCTCGTACGCATTCATCTAGACTGAATTGGCGGGGTTCGCTACTTTCTTCCGCTCTCATTTCGGAGCACAGATAGGTGTTCGCCCGATTTTCGTATTGGGCTTTATATATATTGCTTGTTCCTCGTACGCATTCATCTAGACTGAATTGGCGGGGTTCGCTACTTTCTTCCGCTCCCATTTCGGAGCACAGATAGGCGTTCGCCTGATTTTCGTATTGGGCGTTAAATATATTGCTTGTTCCTCGTACGCATTCATCTAGACTGAATTGGCGCGGTTCACTACTTTTTTCCGCTCTCATTTCGGAGCACAGATAGGTGTTCGCCCGATTTTCGTATTGGGCTTTATATATATTGCTTGTTCCTCGTACGCATTCATCTAGACTGAATTGGCGGGGTTCGCTACTTTCTTCGGCTCTCATTTCGGAGCACAGATAGGTGTTCGCCTGATTTTCGTATTGGACTTTATATATATTGCTTGTTCCTCGTACGCATTCATCTAGACTGAATTGGCGGGGTTCACTACTTTTTTCCGCTCTCATTTCGGAGCACAGATAGGTGTTCGCCTGATTTTCGTATTGAGCTTTATATATATTGCTTGTTCCTCGTACGCATTCATCTAGACTGAATTGGCGGGGTTCGCTACTTTCTTCCGCTCCCATTTCGGAGCACAGATAGGCGTTCGCCTGATTTTCGTATTGGGCGTTAAATATATTGCTTGTTCCTCATACTCATTCATCTAGACTGAATTGGTGGGGTTCGCTACTTTCTTCCGCTCTCATTTCGGAGCACAGATAGGTGTTCGCCTGATTTTCATATTGGGCTTTATATATATTGCTTGTGCCTCGTACGCATTCATCTAGACTGAATTGGCGGGGTTCACTAATTTCTTCCGCTCTCATTTCGGAGCACAGATAGGTGTTCGCCTTATTTTCGTATTGGGCTTTATATATATTGCTTGTTCCTCGTACGCATTCATCTAGACTGAATTGGCGGGGTTCGCTACTTTCTTCCGCTCTCATTTCGGAGCACAAATAGGTGTTCGCCTTATTTTCGTATTGGCCTTTATATATATTGCTTCTTCCTCGTACGCATTCATCTAGACTGAATTGGCGTGGTTCACTACTTTCTTCCGCTCTCATTTCGGAGCACAGATAGGCGTTCGCCTGATTTTCGTATCGGGGGTTAAATATATTGCTTGTTCCTCATACTCATTCATCTAGACTGAATTGGCGGGGTTCGCTAATTTCTTGCGCTCCCATTTCGGAGCACAGATAGGTGTTCGCCTGATTTTCGTATTGGGCTTTATATATATTCCTTGTTCCTCGTACGCATTCATCTAGACTGAATTGGCGGGGTTCGCTACTTTCTTCCGCTCCCATTTCGGAGCACAGATAGGCGTTCGCCTGATTTTCGTATTGGGCGTTAAATATATTGCTTGTTCCTCATACTCATTCATCTAGACTGAATTGGCGGGGTTCGCTAATTTCTTGCGCTCCCATTTCGGAGCACAGATAGGTGTTCGCCTGATTTTCGTATTGGACTTTATATATATTGCTTGTTCCTCGTACGCATTCATCTAGACTGAATTGGCGGGGTTCGCTACTTTCTTCCGCTCTCATTTCGGAGCACAGATAGGTGTTCGCCTGATTTTCGTATTGGACTTTATATATATTACTTGTTCCTCGTACGCATTCATCTAGACTGAATTTGCGGGGTTCACTACTTTTTTCCGCTCTCATTTTGGAGCACAGATAGGTGTTCGCCTGATTTTCGTATTGGGCTTTATATATATTGCTTGTTCCTCGTACGCATTCATCTAGACTGAATTGGCGGGGTTCACTACTTTTTTCCGCTCTCATTTCGGAGCACAGATAGGTGTTCGCCTGATTTTCGTATTGAGCTTTATATATATTGCTTGTTCCTCGTACGCATTCATCTAGACTGAATTGGCGGGGTTCGCTACTTTCTTCCGCTCCCATTTCGGAGCACAGATAGGCGTTCGCCTGATTTTCGTATTGGGCGTTAAATATATTGCTTGTTCCTCATACTCATTCATCTAGACTGAATTGGTGGGGTTCGCTACTTTCTTCCGCTCTCATTTCGGAGCACAGATAGGTGTTCGCCTGATTTTCGTATTGGGCTTTATATATATTGCTTGTGCCTCGTACGCATTCATCTAGACTGAATTGGCGGGGTTCACTACTTTCTTCCGCTCTCATTTCGGAGCACAGATAGGTGTTCGCCTGATTTTCGTATTGGGCTTTATATATATTGCTTGTTCCTCGTACGCATTCATCTAGACTGAATTGGCGGGGTTCGCTACTTTCTTCCGCTCCCATTTCGGAGCACAGATAGGCGTTCGCCTGATTTTCGTATAGGGCGTTAAATATATTGCTTGTTCCTCATACTCATTCATCTAGACTGAATTGGCAGGGTTCGCTAATTTCTTGCGCTCCCATTTCAGAGCACAGATAGGTGTTCGCCTGATTTTCGTATTGGGCTTTATATATATTGCTTGTTCCTCGTACGCATTCATCTAGACTGAATTGGCGGGGTTCACTACTTTCTTCCGCTCTCATTTCGGAGCACAAATAGGTGTTCGCCTGATTTTCGTATTGGGCTTTATATATATTGCTTCTTCCTCGTACGCATTCATCTAGACTGAATTGGCGGGGTTCACTACTTTCTTCCGCTCTCATTTCGGAGCACAGATAGGCGTTCGCCTGATTTTCGTATCGGGGGTTAAATATATTGCTTGTTCCTCATACTCATTCATCTAGACTGAATTGGCGGGGTTCGCTAATTTCTTGCGCTCCCATTTCGGAGCACAGATAGGTGTTCGCCTGATTTTCGTATTGGGCTTTATATATATTGCTTGTTCCTCGTACGCATTCATCTAGACTGAATTGGCGGGGTTCGCTACTTTCTTCCGCTCCCATTTCGGAGCACAGATAGGCGTTCGCCTGATTTTCGTATTGGGCGTTAAATATATTGCTTGTTCCTCATACTCATTCATCTAGACTGAATTGGCGGGGTTCGCTAATTTCTTGCGCTCCCATTTCGGAGCACAGATAGGAGTTCGCCTGATTTTCGTATTTGACTTTATATATATTGCTTGTTCCTCGTACGCATTCATCTAGACTGAATTGGCGGGGTTCGCTACTTTCTTCCGCTCTCATTTCGGAGCACAGATAGGTGTTCGCCTGATTTTCGTATTGGACTTTATATATATTACTTGTTCCTCGTACGCAATCATCTAGACTGAATTTGCGGGGTTCACTACTTTTTTCCGCTCTCATTTCGGAGCACAGATAGGTGTTCGCCTGATTTTCGTATTGGGCTTTATATATATTGCTTGTTCCTCGTACGCATTCATCTAGACTGAATTGGCGGGGTTCGCTACTTTCTTCCGCTCTCATTTCGGAGCACAGATAGGTGTTCGCCTGATTTTCGTATTGGGCTTTATATATATTGCTTGTTCCTCGTACGCATTCATCTAGACTGAATTGGCGGGGTTCGCTACTTTCTTCCGCTCCCATTTCGGAGCACAGATAGGCGTTCGCCTGATTTTCGTATTGGGCGTTAAATATATTGCTTGTTCCTCGTACGCATTCATCTAGACTGAATTGGCGCGGTTCACTACTTTTTTCCGCTCTCATTTCGGGGCACAGATAGGTGTTCGCCCGATTTTCGTATTGGGCTTTATATATATTGCTTGTTCCTCGTACGCATTCATCTAGACTGAATTGGCGGGGTTCGCTACTTTCTTCCGCTCTCATTTCGGAGCACAGATAGGCGTTCGCCTGATTTTCGTATCGGGGGTTAAATATATTGCTTGTTCCTCATACTCATTCATCTAGACTGAATTGGCGGGGTTCGCTAATTTCTTGCGCTCCCATTTCGGAGCACAGATAGGTGTTCGCCTGATTTTCGTATTGGGCTTTATATATATTCCTTGTTCCTCGTACGCATTCATCTAGACTGAATTGGCGGGGTTCGCTACTTTCTTCCGCTCCCATTTCGGAGCACAGATAGGCGTTCGCCTGATTTTCGTATTGGGCGTTAAATATATTGCTTGTTCCTCATACTCATTCATCTAGACTGAATTGGCGGGGTTCGCTAATTTCTTGCGCTCCCATTTCGGAGCACAGATAGGTGTTCGCCTGATTTTCGTATTGGACTTTATATATATTGCTTGTTCCTCGTACGCATTCATCTAGACTGAATTGGCGGGGTTCGCTACTTTCTTCCGCTCTCATTTCGGAGCACAGATAGGTGTTCGCCTGATTTTCGTATTGGACTTTATATATATTACTTGTTCCTCGTACGCATTCATCTAGACTGAATTTGCGGGGTTCACTACTTTTTTCCGCTCTCATTTTGGAGCACAGATAGGTGTTCGCCTGATTTTCGTATTGGGCGTTAAATATATTGCTTGTTCCTCATACTCATTCATCTAGACTGAATTGGCGGGGTTCGCTAATTTCTTGCGCTCCCATTTCGGAGCACAGATAGGTGTTCGCCTGATTTTCGTATTGGACTTTATATATATTGCTTGTTCCTCGTACGCATTCATCTAGACTGAATTGGCGGGGTTCGCTACTTTCTTCCGCTCTCATTTCGGAGCACAGATAGGTGTTCGCCTGATTTTCGTATTGGACTTTATATATATTACTTGTTCCTCGTACGCATTCATCTAGACTGAATTTGCGGGGTTCACTACTTTTTTCCGCTCTCATTTTGGAGCACAGATAGGTGTTCGCCTGATTTTCGTATTGAGCTTTATATATATTGCTTGTTCCTCGTACGCATTCATCTAGACTGAATTGGCGGGGTTCGCTACTTTCTTCCGCTCCCATTTCGGAGCACAGATAGGCGTTCGCCTGATTTTCGTATTGGGCGTTAAATATATTGCTTGTTCCTCATACTCATTCATCTAGACTGAATTGGTGGGGTTCGCTACTTTCTTCCGCTCTCATTTCGGAGCACAGATAGGTGTTCGCCTGATTTTCGTATTGGGCTTTATATATATTGCTTGTGCCTCGTACGCATTCATCTAGACTGAATTGGCGGGGTTCACTACTTTCTTCCGCTCTCATTTCGGAGCACAGATAGGTGTTCGCCTGATTTTCGTATTGGGCTTTATATATATTGCTTGTTCCTCGTACGCATTCATCTAGACTGAATTGGCGGGGTTCGCTACTTTCTTCCGCTCCCATTTCGGAGCACAGATAGGCGTTCGCCTGATTTTCGTATAGGGCGTTAAATATATTGCTTGTTCCTCATACTCATTCATCTAGACTGAATTGGCAGGGTTCGCTAATTTCTTGCGCTCCCATTTCAGAGCACAGATAGGTGTTCGCCTGATTTTCGTATTGGGCTTTATATATTGCTTGTTCCTCGTACGCATTCATCTAGACTGAATTGGCGGGGTTCACTACTTTCTTCCGCTCTCATTTCGGAGCACAAATAGGTGTTCGCCTGATTTTCGTATTGGGCTTTATATATATTGCTTCTTCCTCGTACGCATTCATCTAGACTGAATTGGCGGGGTTCACTACTTTCTTCCGCTCTCATTTCGGAGCACAGATAGGCGTTCGCCTGATTTTCGTATCGGGGGTTAAATATATTGCTTGTTCCTCATACTCATTCATCTAGACTGAATTGGCGGGGTTCGCTAATTTCTTGCGCTCCCATTTCGGAGCACAGATAGGTGTTCGCCTGATTTTCGTATTGGGCTTTATATATATTGCTTGTTCCTCGTACGCATTCATCTAGACTGAATTGGCGGGGTTCGCTACTTTCTTCCGCTCCCATTTCGGAGCACAGATAGGCGTTCGCCTGATTTTCGTATTGGGCGTTAAATATATTGCTTGTTCCTCATACTCATTCATCTAGACTGAATTGGCGGGGTTCGCTAATTTCTTGCGCTCCCATTTCGGAGCACAGATAGGAGTTCGCCTGATTTTCGTATTTGACTTTATATATATTGCTTGTTCCTCGTACGCATTCATCTAGACTGAATTGGCGGGGTTCGCTACTTTCTTCCGCTCTCATTTCGGAGCACAGATAGGTGTTCGCCTGATTTTCGTATTGGACTTTATATATATTACTTGTTCCTCGTACGCAATCATCTAGACTGAATTCGCGGGGTTCACTACTTTTTTCCGCTCTCATTTCGGAGCACAGATAGGTGTTCGCCTGATTTTCGTATTGGGCTTTATATATATTGCTTGTTCCTCGTACGCATTCATCTAGACTGAATTGGCGGGGTTCGCTACTTTCTTCCGCTCTCATTTCGGAGCACAGATAGGTGTTCGCCTGATTTTCGTATTGGGCTTTATATATATTGCTTGTTCCTCGTACGCATTCATCTAGACTGAATTGGCGGGGTTCGCTACTTTCTTCCGCTCCCATTTCGGAGCACAGATAGGCGTTCGCCTGATTTTCGTATTGGGCGTTAAATATATTGCTTGTTCCTCGTACGCATTCATCTAGACTGAATTGGCGCGGTTCACTACTTTTTTCCGCTCTCATTTCGGGGCACAGATAGGTGTTCGCCCGATTTTCGTATTGGGCTTTATATATATTGCTTGTTCCTCGTACGCATTCATCTAGACTGAATTGGCGGGGTTCGCTACTTTCTTCCGCTCTCATTTCGGAGCACAGATAGGTGTTCGCCTGATTTTCGTATCGGACTTTATATATATTGCTTGTTCCTCGTACGCATTCATCCAGACTGAATTGGCGGGGTTCACTACTTTTTTCCGCTCTCATTTCGGAGCACAGATAGGTGTTCGCCTGATTTTCGTATTGGGCTTTATATATATTGCTTGTGCCTCGTACGCATTCATCTAGACTGAATTGGCGGGGTTCGCTACTTTCTTCCGCTCTCATTTCGGAGCACAGATAGGTGTTCGCCTGATTTTCGTATTGGACTTTATATATATTGCTTGTTCCTCGTACGCATTCATCTAGACTGAATTGGCGGGGTTCGCTACTTTCTTCCGCTCCCATTTCGGAGCACAGATAGGCGTTCGCCTGATTTTCGTATTGGGCGTTAAATATATTGCTTGTTCCTCATACTCATTCGTCTAGACTGAATTGGCGGGGTTCGCTAATTTCTTGCGCTCCCATTTCGGAGCACAGATAGGTGTTCGCCTGATTTTCGTATTGGGTTTTATATATATTGCTTGTTCCTCGTACGCATTCATCTAGACTGAATTGGCGGGGTTCGCTACTTTCTTCCGCTCTCATTTCGGAGCACAGATAGGTGTTCGCCTGATTTTCGTATCGGACTTTATATATATTGCTTGTTCCTTGTACGCATTCATCTAGACTGAATTGGCGGGGTTCACTACTTTTTTCCGCTCTCATTTCGGAGCACAGATAGGTGTTCGCCTGATTTTCGTATTGGGCTTTATATATATTGCTTGTTCCTCGTACGCATTCGTCTAGACTGAATTGGCGTGGTTCGCTACTTTCTTCCGCTCCCATTTCGGAGCACAGATAGGCGGTCGCCTGATTTTCGTATTGGGCGTTAAATATATTGCTTGTTCCTCATACTCATTCATCTAGACTGAATTGGCGGGGTTCGCTACTTTCTTCCGCTCTCATTTCGGAGCACAGATAGGTGTTCGCCTGATTTTCGTATTGGGCTTTATATATATTGCTTGTTCCTCGTACACATTCATCTAGACTGAATTGGCGGGGTTCGCTACTTTCTTCCGCTCTCATTTCGGAGCACAGATAGGTGTTTGCCTGATTTTCGTATTGGACTTTATATATATTGCTTGTTCCTCGTACGCATTCATCTAGACTGAATTGGCGGGGTTCGCTGCTTTCTTCCGCTCCCATTTCGGAGCACAGATAGGCGTTCGCCTGATTTTCGTATTGGGCGTTAAATATATTGCTTGTTCCTCATACTCATTCATCTAGACTGAATTGGCGGGGTTCGCTAATTTCTTGCGCTCCCATTTCGGAGCACAGATAGGTGTTCGCCTGATTTTCGTATTGGGCTTTATATATATTGCTTGTTCCTCGTACGCATTCATCTAGACTGAATTGGCGGGGTTCACTACTTTCTTCCGCTCTCATTTCGGAGCACAGATAGGTGTTCGCCTGATTTTCGTATTGGGCTTAATATATATTGCTTGTTCCTCATACTCATTCATCTAGACTGAATTGGCGGGGTTCGCTACTTTCTTCCGCTCCCATTTCGGAGCACAGAGAGGTGTTCGCCTGATTTTCGTATTGGACTTTATATATATTGCTTGTTCCTCGTACGCATTCATCTAGACTGAATTGGCGGGGTTCGCTACTTTCTTCCGCTCTCATTTCGGAGCACAGATAGGTGTTCGCCTGATTTTCGTATTGGGCTTTATATATATTGCTTGTTCCTCGTACACATTCATCTAGACTGAATTGGCGGGGTTCGCTACTTTCTTCCGCTCTCATTTCGGAGCACAGATAGGTGTTTGCCTGATTTTCGTATTGGACTTTATATATATTGCTTGTTCCTCGTACGCATTCATCTAGACTGAATTGGCGGGGTTCGCTGCTTTCTTCCGCTCCCATTTCGGAGCACAGATAGGCGTTCGCCTGATTTTCGTATTGGGCGTTAAATATATTGCTTGTTCCTCATACTCATTCATCTAGACTGAATTGGCGGGGTTCGCTAATTTCTTGCGCTCCCATTTCGGAGCACAGATAGGTGTTCGCCTGATTTTCGTATTGGGCTTTATATATATTGCTTGTTCCTCGTACGCATTCATCTAGACTGAATTGGCGGGGTTCACTACTTTCTTCCGCTCTCATTTCGGAGCACAGATAGGTGTTCGCCTGATTTTCGTATTGGGCTTAATATATATTGCTTGTTCCTCATACTCATTCATCTAGACTGAATTGGCGGGGTTCGCTACTTTCTTCCGCTCCCATTTCGGAGCACAGAGAAGTGTTCGCCTGATTTTCGTATTGGACTTTATATATATTGCTTGTTCCTCGTACGCATTCATCTAGACTGAATTGGCGGGGTTCGCTACTTTCTTCCGCTCTCATTTCGGAGCACAGATAGGTGTTCGCCTGATTTTCGTATTGGGCTTTATATATATTGCTTGTTCCTCGTACGCATTCATCTAGACTGAATTGGCGGGGTTCGCTACTTTCTTCCGCTCTCATTTCGGAGCACAGATAGGTGTTCGCCAGATTTTCGTATTGGACTTTATATATATTGCTTGTTCCTCGTACGCATTCATCTAGACTGAATTGGCGGGGTTCGCTACTTTCTTCCGCTCCCATTTCGGAGCACAGATAGGCGTTCGCCTGATTTTCGTATTCGGCGTTAAATATATTGCTTGTTCCTCATACTCATTCATCTAGACTGAATTGGCGGGGTTCGCTATATTTGTTGCGCTCCCATTTCGGAGCACAGATAGGTGTTCGCCTGATTTTCGTATTGGGCTTTATATATATTGCTTGTTCCTCGTACGCATTCATCTAGACTGAATTGGCGGGGTTCACTACTTTCTTCCGCTCTCACTTCGGAGCACAGATAGGTGTTCGCCTGATTTTCGTATTGGGCTTTATATATATTGCTTGTTCCTCATACTCATTCATCTAGACTGAATTGGCGGGGTTCGCTACTTTCTTCCGCTCCCATTTCGGAGCACAGATAGGTGTTCACCTGATTTTCGTATAGGGCTTAAAATATATTGCTTGTTCCTCGTACGCATTCATCTAGACTGAATTGGCGGGGTTCGCTACTTTCTTCCGCTCCCATTTCGGAGCACAGATAGGTGTTCGCCTGATTTTCGTATTGGGCTTAAAATATATTGGTAGTTCCTCGTACGCATTCATCTAGACTGAATTGGCGGGGTTCGCTAATTTCTTGCGCTCCCATTTCGGAGCACAGATAGGTGTTCGCCTGATTTTCGTATTGGGCTTTATATATATTGCTTGTTCCTCATACTCATTCATCTAGACTGAATTGGCGGGGTTCGCTACTTTCTTCCGGTCTCATTTCGGAGCACAGATAGGTGTTCGCCTGATTTTCGTATTGGACTTTAAATATAGTGCTAGTTCTTCATACTTATTCATCCATACTGAATTGGCGGGGTTCGCTACTTTCTTGCGCTCCCATTTCGGAGCACAAATGGGTCTTCGCCTGATTTTCGTATTGGGCTTTAAATATATTGCTGGTTCTTCATACTCATTCATCTACACTGAATTGGCCGGGTTCGCTCCTTTATTGCGCTCCCATTTCGGAGTACAGATAGGTGTTCGCTTGATTTTCGAATTGGGCTTTAAATATAGTGCTAGTTCTTCATAATTATTCATCTACACTGAATCGGCGGGGTTCGCTACTTTCTTGCGCTCCCATTTCGGAGCACAAATGGGTGTTCGCCTGATTTTCGTATTGGGCTTTAAATATATTGCTAGTTCTTCATACTCATTCATCTACACTGAATTGGCGGGGTTGGCTACTTTCTTGCGCTCCCATTTCGGAGCACAGAAAGGTGTTCGCCTTATTTTCGTATTGGGCTTTAAATATATTGCTAGTTCTTCATACTCATTCATCTATACTCAATTGGCGGGGTTCGCTACTTTCTTGCGCTCCCATTTCGGAGCACAGATAGGTGTTCGCCTGATTTTCGTATTAGGCTCTAAATATATTGCTAGTTCCTCATACTCATTCATCTACACTGAATTGGCGGGGTTAGCTAATTTCTTGCGCTCTCATTTCGGAACACAGATAGGTGTTTGCCTGATTTTCGTATTGGGCTTTTATATATTGCTAGTTCCTCATACTCATTCATCTATACTGAATTGGCGGGGTTCGCAAATTTCTTGCGCTCCCATTTCGGAGCACAGATAGGTGTTCGCCTGATTTTCGTATTAGGCTTTTAATATATTGGTAGTTCCTCGTACGCATTCATCTAGACTGAATTGGCGGGGTTCGGTAATTTCTTCCGCTCTCATTTCGGAGCACAAATGGGTGTTCGCCTGATTTCCGTATTGGGCTTTATATATATTGCTAGTTCCTCATACTCATTCATCTAGACTGAATTGGAGGGGTTCGCTAATTTCTAGCGCTCTCATTTCGGAGCACAGACAGGTGTTCGCCTGATTTTCGTATTGGGCGTTAAATATATTGTTAGTTCCTCGTACGCATTCATCTAGACTGAATTGGCGGGGTTCGCTAATTTCTTGCGCTCCCATTTCGGAGCACAGATACTCAGGCGGCACGTCAGGTTGGGCCAACGTTGGGAACATATTGGCACTTCTTGGCCCAATAACGGCCTAAGACTAACAGCGTGGTTCCAATATTGGCAGTGCCATTCTGATTCTTGGCCCAATGATGGCCTAAGGTTAACAGCGTGGCGCCAATATTTGCTGTGCCATTCTGATAGAGATCCAATCTTGGCCCAGTTTACACAGTCAGTAAACAATATTGGCTGTGCCATTCTGATAGAGATCCAATGTTGGCCCAGTTTACACAGTTAGTAAACAATATTGGCTGTGCCATTCTGATAGAGATCCAATGTTGGCCCAGTTTACACAGTCAGTAAACAATATTGGCACTGCCGCTCAACAAGGCGGGAATTATTGGACCGACTTTCGTATTGATTTGCCAATATGGGTTACTAGTTGGCTTTCTCTGGAGGACATTGGCCCGTAATATGCCATTTTTCGCCTTGTCGGCTTTTAGTGCTCTACGACTTGCTGAGATTGAACAACGTGTTTTGAAAACTAACGCACTGATCACAGGCACACTGCACAGGAACCAGAAATATATTCTCCCATGTCAACTCCATGAATGGAACACCGCCATTATTGCACTTCTAATTTACCGAAATGCGTCCCTTAAAGAGAGAAGCCAGTGTACCACGTAGCAAGCAGGGGAAGTCGCATAAATTTAGCCGCTGCTTTATTGATCGTGAATAAGAACTTGAGCTTTCCATAAGAAGCAACGGTATTGAGAATTTGCCTGCGCATTGTATATTTCGCATGTACGCTCGTCGGCTTTAGTGGGTCAGGATTCTGAGGAGAATCGAGAATTACAGTGCCTCAGAGCTGATGGAACCATTTTATATTGCATCGAGATGGAGCGCATATGTATTAGTGAAACTATTGTTTGTTTGTTTAGCATGCATGGCATGTTGCGGCGACCTAATGATTATGCTCCTATTATAATATATTTGTTTGTTCGTGCATGTGTAGTAAGCTCCTTGTATGAATGCCCCTGACAGAAAAAAAAATTAATAGCATGTTTTGGCATTTACGTGTCAACAACCTCTTGTCTTTGCCTTTAGTAGGCACGACGCATTCCGAATTTCTTTTTTCGGCCTAGCTTTCCGTCCTTCAGCCCCCCCTTGCCTCTCCCCCACGCACCCGGGTGAGCCTGGTCAATGCTATGAGTCAAGCGTTCAGACAGCCATAAGCTGCTGTGTCAAATTGGGTGCTCTCTCTCGGAGGCATGGGGTAAAGCGGCGGGGTCACTATTGTCCTCCTTGTCGCCCTCCATCGCTGTCACCCCAAAATGCGGTCGGGCTAGGTCCAGCGGGGGAAAGTGGCGTTTACGCCGTATTCTTCGTTCACCCTTTCCTTTCACTCTTTCCTTCTATGCGTCGCTAGCACGCCGACTGGGTGCAACACCGCCTGAGTGCTTGCCGTCTTTCCGTTCTTGCCAGCGCACTCCTCTCGTGAAAAATGCTCGCTTCCGGTCGTCATTCCTACTGAGAAGCCTACATCTTGAAATACGCAGCAATGTGGCAACGAATTTTTGTGAGTGTTAGAATTAATATAGGCGAAACAACAATTAGAAAAAAAGTCGGCGCCCGTGGCCACCGTCTTCGATGTGGGATGAACTCGGATACAAAGAAGCATGGATCTTACAATGGTGAGTGCATTTGTTTTGCGCATGTTATAAGTTTTATTAGGAGCAATATCGCCCAAGCTATATCACCCAAGCAATATCACGCGTTATATATATTACTGAAACAGGCCTGGCTAATGTAGAGTGCCTGTAATTAAATAGCTCTTTTTATTTGCAGCCTTTGAATAGTGCCTGGAGTAGTACCACGTGTAAATCTCTGTGAATTTCACCCAAATTCCAGGACTATGATTTTATCAAGCCACGCGCGTGGCCTGATCCTGCTAGTGATACCGAGGAACCACGCTGCTTCTCACTGTTATAGGTCAAGCATCATTTCCAGCTGACAGTATTTCTTTCTTTTCGTATAATAAATGCCTCTTTTACTAGTGTTTCCTGACGGAACTTCTCGGTTTCCACAATAAAAATTTCGCACGAAGGCCGCATTGTTTCTACACAGTCTTAAACTAGGCTTTTTGTGCTGCAGCTGGTTTTGCTGCGATTTTTAATTATAAAGTGCTACGCTGACTAGGTGTGGGCTGTAAACAAAGCGGACGGATACTGCGCATTTTATGTCTGTTCTAAATATTACGTTACACCTTGTACAAGCTATGCCATATATGTCGAAATATTAAGAAGTGTTACTTGACAAATCTCTTGCAAGAAAGTTTCTTGATTCACCCCTTCGAACTCTCTGCTCAGACTTATAATATTGTTGCAGTATGGCGATTTTTCAAATGAAAACGCTCCCACATACATTTGTCATACCAACATCTCTGATAATGTTTCTTTTTATTTTACAGTGCAAGCATTTCCTCCAACTAATGGTGAAGTCGCTATGGGATATGGCAGCAATATCAACGAAACCACCACGCTATCCTGGTCCTCGGGGGCCTGATAAGCCCGCTGTCATCCAAGCACTGACAAACCTGCCTACCGACCTCAGATTCCTGACCTGAAACCCCTGGCCAGCCCACTGTCCTCGGCACCTTGCCCAATTTCTATCCTGAGGGCAGTGCCTGTAAATAAACTTTTTGAAGATAACCGAGCGTCACCCATCTAGGTCCACTGAAAATGCCTATTTGTGAAACTTTATTCGCAAATAAACTGTCATAAACGTCAATTTCAGTATTCTTTTATATTATTTGCAAGCATATATGACTTCTGCTTCTTGACCTTTTTGTCGAGCTTTCCTAGCTACTATTGAGGAAGACGGTAAGGGGACAATTGCTACAAAAAATCCCGCTAGCAAAAGGTTTGCGGTAAGAATGTGTGCGTGCTCTAAAGTCAGCATAGCTAGAATATTCGTCATGCAAAGGGCATTGTCTAAGGGCTGGCATTAATAATGGCAAGGATATGGCTCAACACTGGTTCTACGCTGGCAGCACGATGGCTGCTGCATTGGCATAACATTGGTCCAATCTTGGCTTTAACGCTGGTCCTACGATGGCTGCTGCATTGGCATAACATTGGTCCAATCTTGGCTTTACCGCTGGTTCTACGCTGGCAGCACAATGGCTGCTGCATTGGCATAACATTGGTCCACTCTTGGCTTTAACGCTGGTCCTACGATGGCTGCTGCATTGGCATAATATTGGTCCAATCTTGGCTTTACCGCTGGTTCTACGCTGGCAGCACAATGGCTGCTGCATTGGCATAACATTGGTCCAATCTTGGCTTTAACGCTGGGCCAGCATTGGATTGGGTTCCACTTTGCCAATATGCCAACAATGGTCCAACATTGGTACCAATTTCTGCCAGCATTGGGCCATGGTTGGACCAATGCTGGTGTGCTGGCTGGGTAGGTGTTCGCCTGATTTTCGTATTGGGCTTTATATATATTGCTTGTTCCTCATACTCATTCATCTAGACTGAATTGGCGGGGTTCGCTACTTTCTTGTGCTCCCATTTCGGAGCACAGATAGGTGTTCGCCTGATTTTCGTATTGGGCGTTAAATATATTGCTTGTTCCTCATACTCATTCATCTAGACTGAATTGGCGGGGTTCGCTAATTTCTTGCGCTCCCATTTCGGAGCACAGATAGGTGTTCGCCTGATTTTCGTATTGGACTTTATATATATTGCTTGTTCCTCGTACGCATTCATCTAGACTGAATTGGCGGGGTTCGCTACTTTCTTCCGCTCTCATTTCGGAGCACAGATAGGTGTTCGCCTGATTTTCGTATTGGACTTTATATATATTACTTGTTCCTCGTACGCATTCATCTAGACTGAATTTGCGGGGTTCACTACTTTTTTCCGCTCTCATTTTGGAGCAAAGATAGGTGTTCGCCTGATTTTCGTATTGGGCTTTATATATATTGCTTGTTCCTCGTACGCATTCATCTAGACTGAATTGGCGGGGTTCACTACTTTTTTCCGCTCTCATTTCGGAGCACAGATAGGTGTTCGCCTGATTTTCGTATTGAGCTTTATATATATTGCTTGTTCCTCGTACGCATTCATCTAGACTGAATTGGCGGGGTTCGCTACTTTCTTCCGCTCCCATTTCGGAGCACAGATAGGCGTTCGCCTGATTTTCGTATTGGGCGTTAAATATATTGCTTGTTCCTCATACTCATTCATCTAGACTGAATTGGTGGGGTTCGCTACTTTCTTCCGCTCTCATTTCGGAGCACAGATAGGTGTTCGCCTGATTTTCGTATTGGGCTTTATATATATTGCTTGTGCCTCGAACGCATTCATCTAGAGTGAATTGGCGGGGTTCACTACTTTCTTCCGCTTTCATTTTGGAGCACAGATAGGTGTTCGCCTGATTTTCGTATTGGGCTTTATATATATTGCTTGTTCCTCGTACGCATTTATCTAAACTGAATTGGCGGGGTTCGCTACTTTCTTCCGCTCCCATTTCGGAGCACAGATAGGCGTTCGCCTGATTTTCGTATAGGGCGTTAAATATATTGCTTGTTCCTCATACTCATTCATCTAGACTAAATTGGCAGGGTTCGCTAATTTCTTGCGCTCCCATTTCAGAGCACAGATAGGTGTTCGCCTGATTTTCGTATTGGGCTTTATATATATTGCTTGTTCCTCGTACGCATTCATCTAGACTGAATTGGCGGGGTTCACTACTTTCTTCCGCTCTCATTTCGGAGCACAAATAGGTGTTCGCCTGATTTTCGTATTGGGCTTTATATATATTGCTTCTTCCTCGTACGCATTCATCTAGACTGAATTGGCGGGGTTCACTACTTTCTTCCGCTCTCATTTCGGAGCACAGATAGGCGTTCGCCTGATTTTCGTATCGGGGGTTAAATATATTGCTTGTTCCTCATACTCATTCATCTAGACTGAATTGGCGGGGTTCGCTAATTTCTTGCGCTCCCATTTCGGAGCACAGATAGGTGTTCGCCTGATTTTCGTATTGGGCTTTATATATATTGCTTGTTCCTCGTACGCATTCATCCAGACTGAATTGGCGGGGTTCGCTACTTTCTTCCGCTCCCATTTCGGAGCACAGATAGGCGTTCGCCTGATTTTCGTATTGGGCGTTAAATATATTGCTTGTTCCTCATACTCATTCATCTAGACTGAATTGGCGGGGTTCGCTAATTTCTTGCGCTCCCATTTCGGAGCACAGATAGGAGTTCGCCTGATTTTCGTATTGGACTTTATATATATTGCTTGTTCCTCGTACGCATTCATCTAGACTGAATTGGCGGGGTTCGCTACTTTCTTCCGCTCTCATTTCGGAGCACAGATAGGTGTTCGCCTGATTTTCGTATTGGACTTTATATATATTACTTGTTCCTCGTACGCATTCATCTAGACTGAATTTGCGGGGTTCACTACTTTTTTCCGCTCTCATTTCGGAGCACAGATAGGTGTTCGCCTGATTTTCGTATTGGGCTTTATATATATTGCTTGTTCCTCGTACGCATTCATCTAGACTGAATTTGCGGGGTTCGCTACTTTCTTCCGCTCTCATTTCGGAGCACAGATAGGTGTTCGCCTGATTTTCGTATTGGGCTTTATATATATTGCTTGTTCCTCGTACGCATTCATCTAGACTGAATTGGCGGGGTTCGCTACTTTCTTCCGCTCCCATTTCGGAGCACAGATTGGAGTTCGCCTGATTTTCGTATTGGGCGTTAAATATATTGCTTGTTCCTCGTACGCATTCATCTAGACTGAATTGGCGCGGTTCACTACTTTTTTCCGCTCTCATTTCGGAGCACAGATAGGTGTTCGCCCGATTTTCGTATTGGGCTTTATATATATTGCTTGTTCCTCGTACGCATTCATCTAGACTGAATTGGCGGGGTTCGCTACTTTCTTCCGCTCTCATTTCGGAGCACAGATAGGTGTTCGCCTGATTTTCGTATCGGACTTTATATATATTGCTTGTTCCTCGTACGCATTCATGTAGACTGAATTGGCGGGGTTCACTACTTTTTTCCGCTCTCATTTCGGAGCACAGATAGGTGTTCGCCTGATTTTCGTATTGGGCTTTATATATATTGCTTGTGCCTCGTACGCATTCATCTAGACTGAATTGGCGGGGTTCGCTACTTTCTTCCGCTCTCATTTCGGAGCACAGATAGGTGTTCGCCTGATTTTCGTATTGGACTTTATATATATTGCTTGTTCCTCGTACGCATTCATCTAGACTGAATTGGCGGGGTTCGCTACTTTCTTCCGCTCCCATTTCGGAGCACAGATAGGCGTTCGCCTGATTTTCGTATTGGGCGTTAAATATATTGCTTGTTCCTCATACTCATTCGTCTAGACTGAATTGGCGGGGTTCGCTAATTTCTTGCGCTCCCATTTCGGAGCACAGATAGGTGTTCGCCTGATTTTCGTATTGGGTTTTATATATATTGCTTGTTCCTCGTACGCATTCATCTAGACTGAATTGGCGGGGTTCGCTACTTTCTTCCGTTCTCATTTCGGAGCACAGATAGGTGTTCGCCTGATTTTCGTATCGGACTTTATATATATTGCTTGTTCCTTGTACGCATTCATCTAGACTGAATTGGCGGGGTTCACTACTTTTTTCCGCTCTCATTTCGGAGCACAGATAGGTGTTCGCCTGATTTTCGTATTGGGCTTTATATATATTGCTTGTTCCTCGTACGCATTCGTCTAGACTGAATTGGCGGGGTTCGCTACTTTCTTCCGCTCCCATTTCGGAGCACAGATAGGCGGTCGCCTGATTTTCGTATTGGGCGTTAAATATATTGCTTGTTCCTCATACTCATTCATCTAGACTGAATTGGCGGGGTTCGCTACTTTCTTCCGCTCTCATTTCGGAGCACAGATAGGTGTTCGCCTGATTTTCGTATTGGGCTTTATATATATTGCTTGTTCCTCGTACACATTCATCTAGACTGAATTGGCGGGGTTCGCTACTTTCTTCCGCTCTCATTTCGGAGCACAGATAGGTGTTTGCCTGATTTTCGTATTGGACTTTATATATATTGCTTGTTCCTCGTACGCATTCATCTAGACTGAATTGGCGGGGTTCGCTGCTTTCTTCCGCTCCCATTTCGGAGCACAGATAGGCGTTCGCCTGATTTTCGTATTGGGCGTTAAATATATTGCTTGTTCCTCATACTCATTCATCTAGACTGAATTGGCGGGGTTCGCTAATTTCTTGCGCTCCCATTTCGGAGCACAGATAGGTGTTCGCCTGATTTTCGTATTGGGCTTTATATATATTGCTTGTTCCTCGTACGCATTCATCTAGACTGAATTGGCGGGGTTCACTACTTTCTTCCGCTCTCATTTCGGAGCACAGATAGGTGTTCGCCTGATTTTCGTATTGGGCTTTATATATATTGCTTGTTCCTCATACTCATTCATCTAGACTGAATTGGCGGGGTTCGCTACTTTCTTCCGCTCCCAATTCGGAGCACAGAGAGGTGTTCGCCTGATTTTCGTATTGGAATTTATATATATTGCTTGTTCCTCGTACGCATTCATCTAGACTGAATTGGCGGGGTTCGCTACTTTCTTCCGCTCTCATTTCGGAGCACAGATAGGTGTTCGCCTGATTTTCGTATTGGGCTTTATATATATTGCTTGTTCCTCGTACGCATTCATCTAGACTGAATTGGCGGGGTTCGCTACTTTCTTCCGCTCTCATTTCGGAGCACAGATAGGTGTTCGCCAGATTTTCGTATTGGACTTTATATATATTGCTTGTTCCTCGTACGCATTCATCTAGACTGAATTGGCGGGGTTCGCTACTTTCTTCCGCTCCCATTTCGGAGCACAGATAGGCGTTCGCCTGATTTTCGTATTCGGCGTTAAATATATTGCTTGTTCCTCATACTCATTCATCTAGACTGAATTGGCGGGGTTCGCTATATTTGTTGCGCTCCCATTTCGGAGCACAGATAGGTGTTCGCCTGATTTTCGTATTGGGCTTTATATATATTGCTTGTTCCTCGTACGCATTCATCTAGACTGAATTGGCGGGGTTCACTACTTTCTTCCGCTCTCACTTCGGAGCACAGATAGGTGTTCGCCTGATTTTCGTATTGGGCTTTATATATATTGCTTGTTCCTCATACTCATTCATCTAGACTGAATTGGCGGGGTTCGCTACTTTCTTCCGCTCCCATTTCGGAGCACAGATAGGTGTTCACCTGATTTTCGTATAGGGCTTAAAATATATTGCTTGTTCCTCGTACGCATTCATCTAGACTGAATTGGCGGGGTTCGCTACTTTCTTCCGCTCCCATTTCGGAGCACAAATAGGTGTTCGCCTGATTTTCGTATTGGGCTTAAAATATATTGGTAGTTCCTCGTACGCATTCATCTAGACTGAATTGGCGGGGTTCGCTAATTTCTTGCGCTCCCATTTCGGAGCACAGATAGGTGTTCGCCTGATTTTCGTATTGGGCTTTATATATATTGCTTGTTCCTCATACTCATTCATCTAGACTGAATTGGCGGGGTTCGCTACTTTCTTCCGGTCTCATTTCGGAGCACAGATAGGTGTTCGCCTGATTTTCGTATTGGGCTTTATATATATTGCTTGTTCCTCGTACGCATTCATCTAGACTGAATTGGCGGGGTTCGCTACTTTCTTCCGCTCTCATTTCGGAGCACAGATAGGTGTTCGCCTGATTTTCGTATTGGACTTTATATATATTGCTTGTTCCACGTACGCGTTCATCTAGACTGAATTGGCGGGGTTCGCTATTTTCTTGCGCTCCCATTTCGGAGCACAAATGGGTGTTCGCCTGATTTTCGTATTGGGCTTTATATATATTGCTAGTTCCTCATACTCATTCATCTACACTGAATTGGCGGGGTTCGCTACTTTTTTGCGCTCCCATTTCGGAGCACAGATAGGTGTGCGCTTGATTTTCGAATTGGGCTTTAAATATAGTGCTAGTTCTTCATAATTATTCATCTACACTGAATCGGCGGGGTTCGCTACTTTCTTGCGCTCCCATTTCGGAGCACAAATGGGTGTTCGCCTGATTTTCGTATTGGGCTTTAAATATATTGCTAGTTCTTCATACTCATTCATCTACACTGAATTGGCGGGGTTGGCTACTTTCTTGCGCTCCCATTTCGGAGCACAGAAAGGTGTTCGCCTTATTTTCGTATTGGGCTTTAAATATATTGCTAGTTCTTCATACTCATTCATCTATACTCAATTGGCGGGGTTCGCTACTTTCTTGCGCTCCCATTTCGGAGCACAGATAGGTGTTCGCCTGATTTTCGTATTAGGCTCTAAATATATTGCTAGTTCCTCATACTCATTCATCTACACTGAATTGGCGGGGTTAGCTAATTTCTTGCGCTCTCATTTCGGAACACAGATAGGTGTTTGCCTGATTTTCGTATTGGGCTTTTATACATTGCTAGTTCCTCATACTCATTCATCTATACTGAATTGGCGGGGTTCGCAAATTTCTTGCGCTCCCATTTCGGAGCACAGATAGGTGTTCGCCTGATTTTCGTATTAGGCTTTTAATATATTGGTAGTTCCTCGTACGCATTCATCTAGACTGAATTGGCGGGGTTCGGTAATTTCTTCCGCTCTCATTTCGGAGCACAAATGGGTGTTCGCCTGATTTCCGTATTGGGCTTTATATATATTGCTAGTTCCTCATACTCATTCATCTAGACTGAATTGGAGGGGTTCGCTAATTTCTAGCGCTCTCATTTCGGAGCACAGACAGGTGTTCGCCTGATTTTCGTATTGGGCGTTAAATATATTGTTAGTTCCTCGTACGCATTCATCTAGACTGAATTGGCGGGGTTCGCTAATTTCTTGCGCTCCCATTTCGGAGCACAGATACTCAGGCGGCACGTCAGGTTGGGCCAACGTTGGGAACATATTGGCACTTCTTGGCCCAATAACGGCCTAAGACTAACAGCGTGGTTCCAATATTGGCAGTGCCATTCTGATTCTTGGCCCAATGATGGCCTAAGGTTAACAGCGTGGCGCCAATATTTGCTGTGCCATTCTGATAGAGATCCAATCTTGGCCCAGTTTACACAGTCAGTAAACAATATTGGCTGTGCCATTCTGATAGAGATCCAATGTTGGCCCAGTTTACACAGTTAGTAAACAATATTGGCTGTGCCATTCTGATAGAGATCCAATGTTGGCCCAGTTTACACAGTCAGTAAACAATATTGGCACTGCCGCTCAACAAGGCGGGAATTATTGGACCGACTTTCGTATTGATTTGCCAATATGGGTTACTAGTTGGCTTTCTCTGGAGGACATTGGCCCGTAATATGCCATTTTTCGCCTTGTCGGCTTTTAGTGCTCTACGACTTGCTGAGATTGAACAACGTGTTTTGAAAACTAACGCACTGATCACAGGCACACTGCACAGGAACCAGAAATATATTCTCCCATGTCAACTCCATGAATGGAACACCGCCATTATTGCACTTCTAATTTACCGAAATGCGTCCCTTAAAGAGAGAAGCCAGTGTACCACGTAGCAAGCAGGGGAAGTCGCATAAATTTAGCCGCTGCTTTATTGATCGTGAATAAGAACTTGAGCTTTCCATAAGAAGCAACGGTATTGAGAATTTGCCTGCGCATTGTATATTTCGCATGTACGCTCGTCGGCTTTAGTGGGTCAGGATTCTGAGGAGAATCGAGAATTACAGTGCCTCAGAGCTGATGGAACCATTTTATATTGCATCGAGATGGAGCGCATATGTATTAGTGAAACTATTGTTTGTTTGTTTAGCATGCATGGCATGTTGCGGCGACCTAATGATCATGCTCCTATTATAATATATTTGTTTGTTCGTGCATGTGTAGTAAGCTCCTTGTATGAATGCCCCTGACAGAAAAAAAAAATTAATAGCATGTTTTGGCATTTACGTGTCAACAACCTCTTGTCTTTGCCTTTAGTAGGCACGACGCATTCCGAATTTCTTTTTTCGGCCTAGCTTTCCGTCCTTCAGCCCCCCCTTGCCTCTCCCCCACGCACCCGGGTGAGCCTGGTCAATGCTATGAGTCAAGCGTTCAGACAGCCATAAGCTGCTGTGTCAAATTGGGTGCTCTCTCTCGGAGGCATGGGGTAAAGCGGCGGGGTCACTATTGTCCTCCTTGTCGCCCTCCATCGCTGTCACCCCAAAATGCGGTCGGGCTAGGTCCAGCGGGGGAAAGTGGCGTTTACGCCGTATTCTTCGTTCACCCTTTCCTTTCACTCTTTCCTTCTATGCGTCGCTAGCACGCCGACTGGGTGCAACACCGCCTGAGTGCTTGCCGTCTTGTCCGTTCTTGCCAGCGCACTCCTCTCGTGAAAAATGCTCGCTTCCGGTCGTCATTCCTACTGAGAAGCCTACATCTTGAAATACGCAGCAATGTGGCAACGAATTTTTGTGAGTGTTAGAATTAATATAGGCGAAACAACAATTAGAAAAAAAGTCGGCGCCCGTGGCCACCGTCTTCGATGCGGGATGAACTCGGATACAAAGAAGCATGGATCTTACAATGGTGAGTGCATTTGTTTTGCGCATGTTATAAGTTTTATAAGGAGCAATATCGCCCAAGCTATATCACCCAAGCAATATCACGCGTTATATATATTACTGAAACAGGCCTGGCTAATGTAGAGTGCCTGTAATTAAATAGCTCTTTTTATTTGCAGCCTTTGAATAGTGCCTGGAGTAGTACCACGTGTAAATCTCTGTGAATTTCACCCAAATTCCAGGACTATGATTTTATCAAGCCACGCGCGTGGCCTGATCCTGCTAGTGATACCGAGGAACCACGCTGCTTCTCACTGTTATAGGTCAAGCATCATTTCCAGCTGACAGTATTTCTTTCTTTTCGTATAATAAATGCCTCTTTTACTAGTGTTTCCTGACGGAACTTCTCGGTTTCCACAATAAAAATTTCGCACGAAGGCCGCATTGTTTCTACACAGTCTGAAACTAGGCTTTTTGTGCTGCAGCTGGTTTTGCTGCGATTTTTAATTATAAAGTGCTACGCTGACTAGGTGTGGGCTGTAAACAAAGCGGACGGATACTGTGCATTTTATGTCTGTTCTAAATATTACGTTACACCTTGTACAAGCTATGCCATATATGCCGAAATATTAAGAAGTGTTACTTGACAAATCTCTTGCAAGAAAGTTTCTTGATTCACCCCTTCGAACTCTCTGCTCAGACTTATAATATTGTTGCAGTATGGCGATTTTTCAAATGAAAACGCTCCCACATACATTTGTCATACCAACATCTCTGATAATGTTTCTTTTTATTTTACAGTGCAAGCATTTCCTCCAACTAATGGTGAAGTCGCTATGGGATATGGCAGCAATATCAACGAAACCACCACGCTATCCTGGTCCTCGGGGGCCTGATAAGCCCGCTGTCATCCAAGCACTGACAAACCTGCCTACCGATCTCAGCTTCCTGACCTGAAACCCCTGGCCAGCCCACTGTCCTCGGCACCTTGCCCAATTTCTATCCTGAGGGCAGTGCCTGTAAATAAACTTTTTGAAGATAACCGAGCGTCACCCATCTAGGTCCACTGAAAATGCCTATTTGTGAAACTTTATTCGCAAATAAACTGTCATAAACGTCAATTTCAGTATTCTTTTATATTATTTGCAAGCATATATGACTTCTGCTTCTTGACATCTTTTTGTCGAGCTTTTCTAGCTACTATTGAGGAAGACGGTAAGGGGACAATTGCTACAAAAAATCTCGCTAGCAAAAGGTTTGCGGTAAGAATGTGTGCGTGCTCTAAAGTCAGCATAGCTAGAATATTCTTCATGCAAAGGGCATTGTCTAAGGGCTGGCATTAATAATGGCAAGGATATGGCTCAACACTGGTTCTACGCTGGCAGCACGATGGCTGCTGCATTGGCATAACATTGGTCCAATCTTGGCTTTAACGCTGGTCCTACGATGGCTGCTGCATTGGCATAACATTGGTCCAATCTTGGCTTTACCGCTGGTTCTACGCTGGCAGCACAATGGCTGCTGCATTGGCATAACATTGGTCCAATCTTGGCTTTAACGCTGGGCCAGCATTGGATTGGGTTCCACTTTGCCAATATGCCAACAATGGTCCAACATTGGTACCAATTTCTGCCAGCATTGGGCCATGGTTGGACCAATGCTGGTGTGCTGGCTGGGTAGGTGTTCGCCTGATTTTCGTATTGGGCTTTATATATATTGCTTGTTCCTCATACTCATTCATCTAGACTGAATTGGCGGGGTTCGCTACTTTCTTGTGCTCCCATTTCGGAGCACAGATAGGTGTTCGCCTGATTTTCGTATTGGGCTTTATATATATTGCTTGTTCCTCGTACGCATTCATCTAGACTGAATTGGCGGGGTTCGCTACTTTCTTCCGCTCTCATTTCGGAGCACAGATAGGTGTTCGCCTGATTTTCGTATTGGACTTTATATATATTGCTTGTTCCTCGTACGCATTCATCTAGACTGAATTGGCGGGGTTCACTACTTTCTTCCGCTCTCATTTCGGAGCACAAATAGGTGTTCGCCTGATTTTCGTATTGGGCTTTATATATATTGCTTGTTCTTCGTACGCATTCATCTAGAGTGAATTGGCGGGGTTCACTACTTTCTTCCGCTCTCATTTCGGAGCACAGATAGGTGTTCGCCTGATTTTCGTATTGGGCTTTATATATATTGCTTGTTCCTCGTACGCATTCATCTAGACTGAATTGGCGGGGTTCGCTACTTTCTTCCGCTCTCATTTCGGAGCACAGATAGGTGTTCGCCTGATTTTCGTATTAGGCTCTAAATATATTTAGTTCTTCATACTCATTCATCTAGACTGAATTGGCGGGGTTCGCTACTTTCTTCCGCTCCCATTTCGGAGCACAGATGGGTGTTCGCCTGATTTTCGTATTGGGCTTTATATATATTGCTTGTTCCTCGTACGCATTCATCTAGAGTGAATTGGCGGGGTTCACTACTTTCTTCCGCTCTCATTTCGGAGCACAGATAGGTGTTCGCCTGATTTTCGTATTGGGCTTTATATATATTGCTTGTTCCTCGTACGCATTCATCTAGACTGAATTGGCGGGGTTCGCTACTTTCTTCCGCTCCCATTTCGGAGCACAGAAAGGCGTTCGCCTGATTTTCGTATAGGGCGTTAAATATATTGCTTGTTCCTCATACTCATTCATCTAGACTGAATTGGCGGGGTTCGCTAATTTCTTGCGCTCCCATTTCAGAGCACAGATAGGTGTTCGCCTGATTTTCGTATTGGGCTTTATATATATTGCTTGTTCCTCGTACGAATTCATCTAGACTGAATTGGCGGGGTTCACTACTTTCTTCCGCTCTCATTTCGGAGCACAAATAGGTGTTCGCCTGATTTTCGTATTGGGCTTTATATATATTGCTTCTTCCTCGTACGCATTCATCTAGACTGAATTGGCGGGGTTCACTACTTTCTTCCGCTCTCATTTCGGAGTACAGATAGGCGTTCGCCTGATTTTCGTATCGGGGGTTAAATATATTGCTTGTTCCTCATACTCATTCATCTAGACTGAATTGGCGGGGTTCGCTAATTTCTTGCGCTCCCATTTCGGAGCACAGATAGGTGTTCGCCTGATTTTCGTATTGGGCTTTATATATATTGCTTGTTCCTCGTACGCATTCATCTAGACTGAATTGGCGGGGTTCGCTACTTTCTTCCGGTCCCATTTCGGAGCACAGATAGGCGTTCGCCTGATTTTCGTATTGGGCGTTAAATATATTGCTTGTTCCTCATACTCATTCATCTAGACTGAATTGGCGGGGTTCACTAATTTCTTGCGCTCCCATTTCGGAGCACAGATAGGTGTTCGCCTGATTTTCGTATTGGACTTTATATATATTGCTTGTTCCTCGTACGCATTCATCTAGACTGAATTGGCGGGGTTCGCTACTTTCTTCCGCTCTCATTTCGGAGCACAGATAGGTGTTCGCCTGATTTTCGTATTGGACTTTATATATATTACTTGTTCCTCGTACGCATTCATCTAGACTGAATTGGCGGGGTTCACTACTTTTTTCCGCTCTCATTTCGGAGCACAGATAGGTGTTCGCCTGATTTTCGTATTGGGCTTTATATATATTGCTTGTTCCTCGTACGCATTCATCTAGAGTGAATTGGCGGGGTTCGCTACTTTCTTCCGCTCCCATTTCGGAGCACAGATAGGCGTTCGCCTGATTTTCGTATTGGGCGTTAAATATATTGCTTGTTCCTCATACTCATTCATCTAGACTGAATTGGCTGGGTTCGCTACTTTCTTCCGCTCTCATTTCGGAGCACAGAGAGGTGTTCGCCTGATTTTCGTATTGGGCTTTATATATATTGCTTGTTCCTCGTACGCATTCAACTAGACTGAATTGGCGGGGTTCGCTACTTTCTTCCGCTCTCATTTCGGAGCACAGATAGGTGTTCGCCTGATTTTCGTATTGGACTTTATATATATTGCTTGTTTCTCGTACGCATTCATCTAGACTGAATTGGCGGGGTTCGCTACTTTCTTCCGCTCCCATTTCGGAGCACAGATAGGCGTTCGTCTGATTTTCGTATTGGGCGTTAAATATATTGCTTGTTCCTCATACTCATTCATCTAGACTGAATTGGCGGGGTTCGCTAATTTCTTGCGCTCCCATTTCGGAGCACAGATAGGTGTTCGCCTGATTTTCGTATTGGGCTTTATATATATTGCTTGTTCCTCGTACGCATTCATCTAGACTGAATTGGCGGGGTTCGCTACTTTCTTCCGCTCTCATTTCGGAGCACAGATAGGTGTTCGCCTGATTTTCGTATCGGACTTTATATATATTGCTTGTTCCTCGTACGCATTCATCTAGACTGAATTGGCAGGGTTCACTACTTTTTTCCGCTCTCATTTCGGAGCACAGATAGGTGTTCGCCTGATTTTCGTATTGGACTTTATATATATTGCTTGTTCCTCGTACGCATTCATCTAGACTGAATTGGCGGGGTTCGCTACTTTCTTCCGCTCCCATTTCGGAGCACAGATAGGCGTTCGCCTGATTTTCGTATTGGGCGTTAAATATATTGCTTGTTCCTCGTACGCATTCATCTAGACTGAATTGGCGCGGTTCACTACTTTTTTCCGCTCTCATTTCGGAGCACAGATAGGTGTTCGCCCGATTTTCGTATTGGGCTTTATATATATTGCTTGTTCCTCGTACGCATTCATCTAGACTGAATTGGCGGGGTTCGCTACTTTCTTCCGCTCTCATTTCGGAGCACAGATAGGTGTTCGCCTGATTTTCGTATCGGACTTTATATATATTGCTTGTTCCTCGTACGCATTCATCTAGACTGAATTGGCGGGGTTCACTACTTTTTTCCGCTCTCCTTTCGGAGCACAGATAGGTGTTCGCCTGATTTTCGTATTCGGCTTTATATATATTGCTTGTTCCTCGTACGCATTCATCTAGACTGAATTGGCGGGGTTCGCTACTTTCTTCAGCTCTCATTTCGGAGCACAGATAGGTGTTCGCCTGATTTTCGTATTGGACTTTATATATATTGCTTGTTCCTCGTACGCATTCATCTAGACTGAATTGGCGGGGTTCACTACTTTTTTCCGCTCTCATTTCGGAGCACAGATAGGTGTTCGCCTGATTTTCGTATTGAGCTTTATATATATTGCTTGTTCCTCGTACGCATTCATCTAGACTGAATTGGCGGGGTTCGCTACTTTCTTCCGCTCCCATTTCGGAGCACAGATAGGCGTTCGCCTGATTTTCGTATTGGGCGATAAATATATTGCTTGTTCCTCATACTCATTCATGTAGACTGAATTGGTGGGGTTCGCTACTTTCTTCCGCTCTCATTTCGGAGCACAGATAGGTGTTCGCCTGATTTTCGTATTGGGCTTTATATATATTGCTTGTGCCTCGTACGCATTCATCTAGACTGAATTGGCGGGGTTCGCTACTTTCTTCCGCTCTCATTTCGGAGCACAGATAGGTGTTCGCCTGATTTTCGTATTGGACTTTATATATATTGCTTGTTCCTCGTACGCATTCATCTAGACTGAATTGGCGGGGTTCGCAACTTTCTTCCGCTCCCATTTCGGAGCACAGATAGGCGTTCGCCTGATTTTCGTATTGGGCGTTAAATATATTGCTTGTTCCTCATACTCATTCATCTAGACTGAATTGGCGGGGTTCGCTAATTTCTTGCGCTAACATTTCGGAGCACAGATAGGTGTTCGCCTGATTTTCGTATTGGGTTTTATATATATTGCTTGTTCCTCGTACGCATTCATCTAGACTGAATTGGCGGGGTTCGCTACTTTCTTCCGCTCTCATTTCGGAGCACAGATAGGTGTTCGCCTGATTTTCGTATCGGACTTTATATATATTGCTTGTTCCTCGTACGCATTCATCTAGACTGAATTGGCGGGGTTCACTACTTTTTTCCGCTCTCATTTCGGAGCACAGATAGGTGTTCGCCTGATTTTCGTATTGGGCTTTATATATATTGCTTGTTCCTCGTACGCATTCATCTAGACTGAATTGGCGGGGTTCGCTACTTTCTTCCGCTCCCATTTCGGAGCACAGATAGGCGGTCGCCTGATTTTTGTATTGGGCGTTAAATATATTGCTTGTTCCTCATACTCATTCATCTAGACTGAATTGGCGGGGTTCGCTACTTTCTTCCGCTCTCATTTCGGAGCACAGATAGGTGTTCGCCTGATTTTCGTATTGGGCGTTAAATATATTGCTTGTTCCTCGTACACCTTCATCTAGACTGAATTGGCGGGGTTCGCTGCTTTCTTCCGCTCTCATTTCGGAGCACAGATAGGTGTTCGCCTGATTTTTGTATTGGGCGTTAAATATATTGCTTGTTCCTCGTACACCTTCATCTAGACTGAATTGGCGGGGTTCGCTGCTTTCTTCCGCTCCCATTTCGGAGCACAGATAGGCGTTCGCCTGATTTTCGTATTGGGCGTTAAATATATTGCTTGTTCCTCATACTCATTCATCTAGACTGAATTGGCGGGGTTCGCTAATTTCTTGCGCTCCCATTTCGGAGCACAGATAGGTGTTCGCCTGATTTTCGTATTGGGCTTTATATATATTGCTTGTTCCTCGTACGCATTCATCTAGACTGAATTGGCGGAGTTCGCTACTTTCTTCCGCTCCCATTTCGGAGCACAGATAGGCGTTCGCCTGATTTTCGTATTGGGCGTTAAATATATTGCTTGTTCCTCATACTCATTCATCTAGACTGAATTGATGGGGTTCGCTACTTTCTTCCGCTCTCATTTCGGAGCACAGATAGGTGTTCGCCTGATTTTCGTATTGGGCTTTATATATATTGCTTGTGCCTCGTACGCATTCATCTAGACTGAATTGGCGGGGTTCGCTACTTTCTTCCGCTCTCATTTCGGAGCACAGATAGGTGTTCGCCTGATTTTCGTATTGGACTTTATATATATTGCTTGTTCCTCGTACGCATTCATCTAGACTGAATTGGCGGGGTTCGCTACTTTCTTCCGCTCCCATTTCGGAGCACAGATAGGCGTTCGCCTGATTTTCGTATTGGGCGTTAAATATATTGCTTGTTCCTCATACTCATTCATCTAGACTGAATTGGCGGGGTTCGCTAATTTCTTGCGCTCCCATTTCGGAGCATAGATAGGTGTTCGCCTGATTTTCGTATTGGGTTTTATATATATTGCTTGTTCCTCGTACGCATTCATCTAGACTGAATTGGCGGGGTTCGCTACATTCTTCCGCTCTCATTTCGGAGCACAGATAGGTGTTCGCCTGATTTTCATATCGGACTTTATATATATTGCTTGTTCCTCGTACGCATTCATCCAGACTGAATTGGCGGGGTTCACTACTTTTTTCCGCTCACATTTCGGAGCACAGATAGGTGTTCGCCTGATTTTCGTATTGGGCTTTATATATATTGCTTGTTCCTCGTACGCATTCATCTAGACTGAATTGGCGGGGTTCGCTACTTTCTTCCGCTCTCATTTCGGAGCACAGATAGGTGTTCGCCTGATTTTCGTATTGGGCTTTATATATATTGCTTGTTCCTCGTACACATTCATCTAGACTGAATTGGCGGGGTTCGCTACTTTCTTCCGCTCTCATTTCGGAGCACAGATAGGTGTTCGCCTGATTTTCGTATAGGGCTTAAAATATATTGCTTGTTCCTCGTACGCATTCATCTAGACTGAATTGGCGGGGTTCGCTACTTTCTTCCGCTCCAATTTCGGAGCACAGATAGGTGTTCGCCTGATTTTCGTATTGGGCTTAAAATATATTGGTAGTTCCTCGTACGCATTCATCTAGACTGAATTGGCGGGGTTCGCTAATTTCTTGCGCTCCCATTTCGGAGCACAGATAGGTGTTCGCCTGATTTTCGTATTGGGCTTTATATATATTGCTTGTTCCTCATACTCATTCATCTAGACTGAATTGGCGGGGTTCGCTACTTTCTTCCGGTCTCATTTCGGAGCACAGATAGGTGTTCGCCTGATTTTCGTATTGGGCTTTATATATATTGCTTGTTCCTCGTACGCATTCATCTAGACTGAATTGGCGGGGTTCGCTACTTTCTTCCGCTCTCATTTCGGAGCACAGATAGGTGTTCGCCTGATTTTCGTATTGGACTTTATATATATTGCTTGTTCCACGTACGCATTCATCTAGACTGAATTGGCGGGGTTCGCTACTTTCTTCCGCTCTCATTTCGGAGCACAGATAGGTGTTCGCCTGATTTTCGTATTGGGCTTTACATATATTGCTTGTTCCTCATACTCATTCATCTAGACTGAATTGGCGGGGTTCGCTAATTTCTTGCGCTCCCATTTCGGAGCACAGATAGGTGTTCGCCTGATTTTCGTATTGGACTTTATATATATTGCTCGTTCCTCTTACGCATTCATCTAGACTGAATTGGCGGGGTTCGCTACTTTCTTCCGCTCCCATTTCGGAGCACAGATAGGCGTTCGCCTGATTTTCGTATTGGGCGTTAAATATATTGCTTGTTCCTCATACTCATTCATCTAGACTGAATTGTCGGGGTTCGCTACATTCTTCCGCTCTCATTTCGGAGCACAGATAGGTGTGCGCCTGATTTTCGTATTGGGCTTTATATATATTGCTTGTTCCTCGTACGCATTCATCTAGACTGAATTGGCCGGGTTCGCTACTTTCTTCCGCTCTCATTTCGGAGCACAGATAGGTGTTCGCCTGATTTTCGTATTGGACTTTATATATATTGCTTGTTCCTCGTACGCATTCATCTAGACTGAATTGGCGGGGTTCGCTACTTTCTTCCGCTCCCATTTCGGAGCACAGATAGGCGTTCGCCTGATTTTCGTATTGGGCGTTAAATATATTGCTTGTTCCTCATACTCATTCATCTAGACTGAATTGGCGGGGTTCGCTAATTTCTTGCGCTCCCATTTCGGAGCACACATAGGTGTTCGCCTGATTTTCGTATTGGGCTTTATATATATTGCTTGTTCCTCGTACGCATTCATCTAGACTGAATTGGCGGGGTTCACTACTTTCTTCCGCTCTCATTTCGGAGCACAGATAGGTGTTCGCCTGATTTTCGCATTGGACTTTATATATATTGCTTGTTCCTCGTACGCATTCATCTAGACTGAATTGGCGGGGTTCACTACTTTTTTCCGCTCTCATTTCGGAGCACAGATAGGTGTTCGCCTGATTTTCGTATTGAGCTTTATATATATTGCTTGTTCCTCGTACGCATTCATCTAGACTGAATTGGCGGGGTTCGCTACTTTCTTCCGCTCCCATTTCGGAGCACAGATAGGCGTTCGCCTGATTTTCGTATTGGGCGATAAATATATTGCTTGTTCCTCATACTCATTCATCTAGACTGAATTGGTGGGGTTCGCTACTTTCTTCCGCTCTCATTTCGGAGCACAGATAGGTGTTCGCCTGATTTTCGTATTGGGCTTTATATATATTGCTTGTGCCTCGTACGCATTCATCTAGACTGAATTGGCGGGGTTCGCTACTTTCTTCCGCTCTCATTTCGGAGCACAGATAGGTGTTCGCCTGATTTTCGTATTGGACTTTATATATATTGCTTGTTCCTCGTACGCATTCATCTAGACTGAATTGGCGGGGTTCGCAACTTTCTTCCGCTCCCATTTCGGAGCACAGATAGGCGTTCGCCTGATTTTCGTATTGGGCGTTAAATATATTGCTTGTTCCTCATACTCATTCATCTAGACTGAATTGGCGGGGTTCGCTAATTTCTTGCGCTCCCATTTCGGAGCACAGATAGGTGTTCGCCTGATTTTCGTATTGGGTTTTATATATATTGCTTGTTCCTCGTACGCATTCATCTAGACTGAATTGGCGGGGTTCGCTACTTTCTTCCGCTCTCATTTCGGAGCACAGATAGGTGTTCGCCTGATTTTCCTATCGGACTTTATATATATTGCTTGTTCCTCGTACGCATTCATCTAGACTGAATTGGCGGGGTTCACTACTTTTTTCCGCTCTCATTTCGGAGCACAGATAGGTGTTCGCCTGATTTTCGTATTGGGCTTTATATATATTGCTTGTTCCTCGTACGCATTCATCTAGACTGAATTGGCGGGGTTCGCTACTTTCTTCCGCTCCCATTTCGGAGCACAGATAGGCGGTCGCCTGATTTTTGTATTGGGCGTTAAATATATTGCTTGTTCCTCATACTCATTCATCTAGACTGAATTGGCGGGGTTCGCTACTTTCTTCCGCTCTCATTTCGGAGCACAGATAGGTGTTCGCCTGATTTTCGTATTGGGCTTTATATATATTGCTTGTTCCTCGTACACCTTCATCTAGACTGAATTGGCGGGGTTCGCTGCTTTCTTCCGCTCCCATTTCGGAGCACAGATAGGCGTTCGCCTGATTTTCGTATTGGGCGTTAAATATATTGCTTGTTCCTCATACTCATTCATCTAGACTGAATTGGCGGGGTTCGCTAATTTCTTGCGCTCCCATTTCGGAGCACAGATAGGTGTTCGCCTGATTTTCGTATTGGGCTTTATATATATTGCTTGTTCCTCGTACGCATTCATCTAGACTGAATTGGCGGGGTTCGCTACATTCTTCCGCTCTCATTTCGGAGCACAGATAGGTGTTCGCCTGATTTTCATATCGGACTTTATATATATTGCTTGTTCCTCGTACGCATTCATCTAGACTGAATTGGCGGGGTTCACTACTTTTTTCCGCTCACATTTCGGAGCACAGATAGGTGTTCGCCTGATTTTCGTATTGGGCTTTATATATATTGCTTGTTCCTCGTACGCATTCATCTAGACTGAATTGGCGGGGTTCGCTACTTTCTTCCGCTCTCATTTCGGAGCACAGATAGGTGTTCGCCTGATTTTCGTATTGGGCTTTATATATATTGCTTGTTCCTCGTACACATTCATCTAGACTGAATTGGCGGGGTTCGCTACTTTCTTCCGCTCTCATTTCGGAGCACAGATAGGTGTTCGCCTGATTTTCGTATAGGGCTTAAAATATATTGCTTGTTCCTCGTACGCATTCATCTAGACTGAATTGGCGGGGTTCGCTACTTTCTTCCGCTCCAATTTCGGAGCACAGATAGGTGTTCGCCTGATTTTCGTATTGGGCTTAAAATATATTGGTAGTTCCTCGTACGCATTCATCTAGACTGAATTGGCGGGGTTCGCTAATTTCTTGCGCTCCCATTTCGGAGCACAGATAGGTGTTTGCCTGATTTTCGTATTGGGCTTTATATATATTGCTTGTTCCTCATACTCATTCATCTAGACTGAATTGGCGGGGTTCGCTACTTTCTTCCGGTCTCATTTCGGAGCACAGATAGGTGTTCGCCTGATTTTCGTATTGGGCTTTATATATATTGCTTGTTCCTCGTACGCATTCATCTAGACTGAATTGGCGGGGTTCGCTACTTTCTTCCGCTCTCATTTCGGAGCACAGATAGGTGTTCGCCTGATTTTCGTATTGGACTTTATATATATTGCTTGTTCCACGTACGCATTCATCTAGACTGAATTGGCGGGGTTCGCTACTTTCTTCCGCTCTCATTTCGGAGCACAGATAGGTGTTCGCCTGATTTTCGTATTGGGCTTTACATATATTGCTTGTTCCTCATACTCATTCATCTAGACTGAATTGGCGGGGTTCGCTAATTTCTTGCGCTCCCATTTCGGAGCACAGATAGGTGTTCGCCTGATTTTCGTATTGGACTTTATATATATTGCTCGTTCCTCGTACGCATTCATCTAGACTGAATTGGCGGGGTTCGCTACTTTCTTCCGCTCCCATTTCGGAGCACAGATAGGCGTTCGCCTGATTTTCGTATTGGGCGTTAAATATATTGCTTGTTCCTCATACTCATTCATCTAGACTGAATTGTCGGGGTTCGCTACATTCTTCCGCTCTCATTTCGGAGCACAGATAGGTGTGCGCCTGATTTTCGTATTGGGCTTTATATATATTGCTTGTTCCTCGTACGCATTCATCTAGACTGAATTGGCCGGGTTCGCTACTTTCTTCCGCTCTCATTTCGGAGCACAGATAGGTGTTCGCCTGATTTTCGTATTGGACTTTATATATATTGCTTGTTCCTCGTACGCATTCATCTAGACTGAATTGGCGGGGTTCGCTACTTTCTTCCGCTCCCATTTCGGAGCACAGATAGGCGTTCGCCTGATTTTCGTATTGGGCGTTAAATATATTGCTTGTTCCTCATACTCATTCATCTAGACTGAATTGGCGGGGTTCGCTAATTTCTTGCGCTCCCATTTCGGAGCACACATAGGTGTTCGCCTGATTTTCGTATTGGGCTTTATATATATTGCTTGTTCCTCGTACGCATTCATCTAGACTGAATTGGCGGGGTTCACTACTTTCTTCCGCTCTCATTTCGGAGCACAGATAGGTGTTCGCCTGATTTTCGTATTGGACTTTATATATATTGCTTGTTCCTCGTACGCATTCATCTAGACTGAATTGGCGGGGTTCACTACTTTTTTCCGCTCTCATTTCGGAGCACAGATAGGTGTTCGCCTGATTTTCGTATTGAGCTTTATATATATTGCTTGTTCCTCGTACGCATTCATCTAGACTGAATTGGCGGGGTTCGCTACTTTCTTCCGCTCCCATTTCGGAGCACAGATAGGCGTTCGCCTGATTTTCGTATTGGGCGATAAATATATTGCTTGTTCCTCATACTCATTCATCTAGACTGAATTGGTGGGGTTCGCTACTTTCTTCCGCTCTCATTTCGGAGCACAGATAGGTGTTCGCCTGATTTTCGTATTGGGCTTTATATATATTGCTTGTGCCTCGTACGCATTCATCTAGACTGAATTGGCGGGGTTCGCTACTTTCTTCCGCTCTCATTTCGGAGCACAGATAGGTGTTCGCCTGATTTTCGTATTGGACTATATATATATTGCTTGTTCCTCGTACGCATTCATCTAGACTGAATTGGCGGGGTTCGCAACTTTCTTCCGCTCCCATTTCGGAGCACAGATAGGCGTTCGCCTGATTTTCGTATTGGGCGTTAAATATATTGCTTGTTCCTCATACTCATTCATCTAGACTGAATTGGCGGGGTTCGCTAATTTCTTGCGCTCCCATTTCGGAGCACAGATAGGTGTTCGCCTGATTTTCGTATTGGGTTTTATATATATTGCTTGTTCCTCGTACGCATTCATCTAGACTGAATTGGCGGGGTTCGCTACTTTCTTCCGCTCTCATTTCGGAGCACAGATAGGTGTTCGCCTGATTTTCGTATCGGACTTTATATATATTGCTTGTTCCTCGTACGCATTCATCTAGACTGAATTGGCGGGGTTCACTACTTTTTTCCGCTCTCATTTCGGAGCACAGATAGGTGTTCGCCTGATTTTCGTATTGGGCTTTATATATATTGCTTGTTCCTCGTACGCATTCATCTAGACTGAATTGGCGGGGTTCGCTACTTTCTTCCGCTCCCATTTCGGAGCACAGATAGGCGGTCGCCTGATTTTTGTATTGGGCGTTAAATATATTGCTTGTTCCTCATACTCATTCATCTAGACTGAATTGGCGGGGTTCGCTACTTTCTTCCGCTCTCATTTCGGAGCACAGATAGGTGTTCGCCTGATTTTCGTATTGGGCTTTATATATATTGCTTGTTCCTCGTACACCTTCATCTAGACTGAATTGGCGGGGTTCGCTGCTTTCTTCCGCTCCCATTTCGGAGCACAGATAGGCGTTCGCCTGATTTTCGTATTGGGCGTTAAATATATTGCTTGTTCCTCATACTCATTCATCTAGACTGAATTGGCGGGGTTCGCTAATTTCTTGCGCTCCCATTTCGGAGCACAGATAGGTGTTCGCCTGATTTTCGTATTGGGCTTTATATATATTGCTTGTTCCTCGTACGCATTCATCTAGACTGAATTGGCGGAGTTCGCTACTTTCTTCCGCTCCCATTTCGGAGCACAGATAGGCGTTCGCCTGATTTTCGTATTGGGCGTTAAATATATTGCTTGTTCCTCATACTCATTCATCTAGACTGAATTGATGGGGTTCGCTACTTTCTTCCGCTCTCATTTCGGAGCACAGATAGGTGTTCGCCTGATTTTCGTATTGGGCTTTATATATATTGCTTGTGCCTCGTACGCATTCATCTAGACTGAATTGGCGGGGTTCGCTACTTTCTTCCGCTCTCATTTCGGAGCACAGATAGGTGTTCGCCTGATTTTCGTATTGGACTTTATATATATTGCTTGTTCCTCGTACGCATTCATCTAGACTGAATTGGCGGGGTTCGCTACTTTCTTCCGCTCCCATTTCGGAGCACACATAGGCGTTCGCCTGATTTTCGTATTGGGCGTTAAATATATTGCTTGTTCCTCATACTCATTCATCTAGACTGAATTGGCGGGGTTCGCTAATTTCTTGCGCTCCCATTTCGGAGCATAGATAGGTGTTCGCCTGATTTTCGTATTGGGTTTTATATATATTGCTTGTTCCTCGTACGCATTCATCTAGACTGAATTGGCGGGGTTCGCTACATTCTTCCGCTCTCATTTCGGAGCACAGATAGGTGTTCGCCTGATTTTCATATCGGACTTTATATATATTGCTTGTTCCTCGTACGCATTCATCTAGACTGAATTGGCGGGGTTCACTACTTTTTTCCGCTCACATTTCGGAGCACAGATAGGTGTTCGCCTGATTTTCGTATTGGGCTTTATATATATTGCTTGTTCCTCGTACGCATTCATCTAGACTGAATTGGCGGGGTTCGCTACTTTCTTCCGCTCTCATTTCGGAGCACAGATAGGTGTTCGCCTGATTTTCGTATTGGGCTTTATATATATTGCTTGTTCCTCGTACACATTCATCTAGACTGAATTGGCGGGGTTCGCTACTTTCTTCCGCTCTCATTTCGGAGCACAGATAGGTGTTCGCCTGATTTTCGTATAGGGCTTAAAATATATTGCTTGTTCCTCGTACGCATTCATCTAGACTGAATTGGCGGGGTTCGCTACTTTCTTCCGCTCCAATTTCGGAGCACAGATAGGTGTTCGCCTGATTTTCGTATTGGGCTTAAAATATATTGGTAGTTCCTCGTACGCATTCATCTAGACTGAATTGGCGGGGTTCGCTAATTTCTTGCGCTCCCATTTCGGAGCACAGATAGGTGTTCGCCTGATTTTCGTATTGGGCTTTATATATATTGCTTGTTCCTCATACTCATTCATCTAGACTGAATTGGCGGGGTTCGCTACTTTCTTCCGGTCTCATTTCGGAGCACAGATAGGTGTTCGCCTGATGTTCGTATTGGGCTTTATATATATTGCTTGTTCCTCGTACGCATTCATCTAGACTGAATTGGCGGGGTTCGCTACTTTCTTCCGCTCTCATTTCGGAGCACAGATAGGTGTTCGCCTGATTTTCGTATTGGACTTTATATATATTGCTTGTTCCACGTACGCATTCATCTAGACTGAATTGGCGGGGTTCGCTACTTTCTTCCGCTCTCATTTCGGAGCACAGATAGGTGTTCGCCTGATTTTCGTATTGGGCTTTACATATATTGCTTGTTCCTCATACTCATTCATCTAGACTAAATTGGCGGGGTTCGCTAATTTCTTGCGCTCCCATTTCGGAGCACAGATAGGTGTTGGCCTGATTTTCGTATTGGACTTTATATATATTGCTCGTTCCTCGTACGCATTCATCTAGACTGAATTGGCGGGGTTCGCTACTTTCTTCCGCTCCCATTTCGGAGCACAGATAGGCGTTCGCCTGATTTTCGTATTGGGCGTTAAATATATTGCTTGTTCCTCATACTCATTCATCTAGACTGAATTGTCGGGGTTCGCTACATTCTTCCGCTCTCATTTCGGAGCACAGATAGGTGTGCGCCTGATTTTCGTATTGGGCTTTATATATATTGCTTGTTCCTCGTACGCATTCATCTAGACTGAATTGGCCGGGTTCGCTACTTTCTTCCGCTCTCATTTCGGAGCACAGATAGGTGTTCGCCAGATTTTCGTATTGGACTTTATATATATTGCTTGTTCCTCGTACGCATTCATCTAGACTGAATTGGCGGGGTTCGCTACTTTCTTCCGCTCCCATTTCGGAGCACAGATAGGCGTTCGCCTGATTTTCGTATTGGGCGTTAAATATATTGCTTGTTCCTCATACTCATTCATCTAGACTGAATTGGCGGGGTTCGCTAATTTCTTGCGCTCCCATTTCGGAGCACACATAGGTGTTCGCCTGATTTTCGTATTGGGCTTTATATATATTGCTTGTTCCTCGTACGCATTCATCTAGACTGAATTGGCGGGGTTCACTACTTTCTTCCGCTCTCATTTCGGAGCACAGATAGGTGTTCGCCTGATTTTCGTATTGGACTTTATATATATTGCTTGTTCCTCGTACGCATTCATCTAGACTGAATTGGCGGGGTTCGCTACTTTCTTCCGCTCCCATTTCGGAGCACAGATAGGCGTTCGCCTGATTTTCGTATTGGGCGTTAAATATATTGCTTGTTCCTCATACTCATTCATCTAGACTGAATTGGCGGGGTTCGCTAATTTCTTGCGCTCCCATTTCGGAGCACACATAGGTGTTCGCCTGATTTTCGTATTGGGCTTTATATATATTGCTTGTTCTTCGTACGCATTCATCTAGACTGAATTGGCGGGGTTCACTACTTTCTTCCGCTCTCATTTCGGAGCACAGATAGGTGTTCGCCTGATTTTCGTATTGGGCTTTATATATATTGCTTGTTCCTCATACTCATTCATCTAGAGTGAATTGGCGGGGTTCGCTACTTTCTTCCGCTCCCATTTCGGAGCACAGATAGGTGTTCGCCTGATTTTCGTATTGGGCTTTATATATATTGCTTGTTCCTCGTACACATTCATCTTGACTGAATTGGCGAGGTTCGCTACTTTCTTCCGCTCTCATTTCGGAGCACAGATAGGTGTTTGCCTGATTTTCGTATTGGACTTTATATATATTGCTTGTTCCTCGTACGCATTCATCTAGACTGAATTGGCGGGGTTCGCTACTTTCTTCCGCTCCCATTTCGGAGCACAGATAGGCGTTCGCCTGATTTTCGTATTCGGCGTTAAATATATTGCTTGTTCCTCATACTCATTCATCTAGACTGAATTGGCGGGGTTCGCTATATTTCTTGCGCTCCCATTTCGGAGCACAGATAGGTGTTCGCCTGATTTTCGTATTGGGCTTTATATATATTGCTTGTTCCTCGTACGCATTCATCTAGACTGAATTGGCGGGGTTCACTACTTTCTTGCGCTCCCATTTCGGAGCACAGATAGGTGTTCGCCTGATTTTCGTATTGGGTTTTATATATATTGCTTGTTCCTCATACTCATTCATCTAGACTGAATTGGCGGGGTTCGCTACTTTCTTCCGCTCTCATTTCGGAGCACAGATAGGTGTTCGCCTGATTTTCGTATTGGGCTTTATATATATTGCTTGTTCCTCGTACGCATTCATCTAGACTGAATTGGCGGGGTTCGCTACTTTCTTCCGCTCCCATTTCGGAGCACAGATAGGCGTTCGCCTGATTTTCGTATTGGGCGTTAAATATATTGCTTGTTCCTCATACTCATTCATCTAGACTGAATTGGCGGGGTTCGCTATTTTCTTGCGCTCCCATTTCGGAGCACAGATAGGTGTTCGCCTGATTTTCGTATTGGGCTTTATATATATTGCTTGTTCCTCATACTCATTCATCTAGACTGAATGGGCGGGGTTCGCTACTTTCTTCCGCTCTCATTTCGGAGCACAGATAGGTGTTCGCCTGATTTTCGTATCGTACTTTATATATATTGCTTGTTCCTCGTACGCATTCATCTAGACTGAATTGGCGGGGTTCACTATTTTTTCCGCTCTCATTTCGGAGCACAGATAGGTGTTCGCCTGATTTTCGTATTGGGCTTTATATATATTGCTTGTTCCTCGTACGCATTCATCTAGACTGAATTGGCGGGGTTCGCTACTTTCTTCCGCTCCCATTTCGGAGCACAGATAGGCATTCGCCTGATTTTCGTATTGGGCGTTAAATATATTGCTTGTTCCTCATACTCATTCATCTAGACTGAATTGGCGGGGTTCGCTAATTTCTTGCGCTCCCATTTCGGAGCACACATAGGTGTTCGCCTGATTTTCGTATTGGACTTTATATATATTGCTCGTTCCTCGTACGCATTCATCTAGACTGAATTGGCGGGGTTCGCTACTTTCTTCCGCTCTCATTTCGGAGCACAGATAGGTGTTCGCCTGATTTTCGTAGTGGACTTTATATATATTGCTTGTTCCTCGTACGCATTCATCTAGACTGAATTGGCGGGGTTCGCTACTTTCTTCCGCTCCCATTTCGGAGCACAGATAGGCGTTCGCCTGATTTTCGTATTGGGCGTTAAATATATTGCTTGTTCCTCATACTCATTCATCTAGACTGAATTGGCGGGGTTCGCTAATTTCTTGCGCTCCCATTTCGGAGCACACATAGGTGTTCGCCTGATTTTCGTATTGGACTTTATATATATTGCTCGTTCCTCGTACGCATTCATCTAGACTGAATTGGCGGGGTTCGCTACTTTCTTCCGCTCCCATTTCGGAGCACAGATAGGCGTTCGCCTGATTTTCGTATTGGGCGTTAAATATATTGCTTGTTCCTCATACTCATTCATCTAGACTGAATTGGCGGGGTTCGCTATTTTCTGGCGCTCCCATTTCGGAGCACAGATAGGTGTTCGCCTGATTTTCGTATTGGGCTTTATATATATTGCTTGTTCCTCATACTCATTCATCTAGACTGAATTGGCGGGGTTCGCTAATTTCTTGCGCTCCCATTTCGGAGCACAGATAGGTGTTCGCCTGATTTTCGTATTGGACTTTATATATATTGCTCGTTCCTCGTACGCATTCATCTAGACTGAATTGGCGGGGTTCGCTACTTTCTTCCGCTCCCATTTCGGAGCACAGATAGGCGTTCGCCTGATTTTCGTATTGGGCGTTAAATATATTGCTTGTTCCTCATACTCATTCATCTAGACTGAATTGGCGGGGTTCGCTATTTTCTGGCGCTCCCATTTCGGAGCACAGATAGGTGTTCGCGTGATTTTCGTATTGGGCTTTATATATATTGCTTGTTCCTCATACTCATTCATCTAGACTGAATTGGCGGGGTTCGCTACTTTCTTCCGCTCTCATTTCGGAGCACAGATAGGTTTTCGCCTGATTTTCGTATCGGACTTTATATACATTGCTTGTTCCTCGTACGCATTCATCTAGACTGAATTGGCGGGGTTCACTACTTTTTTCCGCTCTCATTTCGGAGCACAGATAGGTGTTCGCCTGATTTTCGTATTGGGCTTTATATATATTGGTTGTTCCACGTACGCATTCATCTAGACTGAATTGGCGGGGTTCGCTACTTTCTTCCGCTCCCATTTCGGAGCACAGATAGGCGTTCGCCTGATTTTCGTATTGGGCGTTAAATATATTGCTTGTTCCTCATACTCATTCATCTAGACTGAATTGTCGGGGTTCGCTACATTCTTCCGCTCTCATTTCGGAGCACAGATAGGTGTTCGCCTGATTTTCGTATTGGGTTTTATATATATTGCTTGTTCCTCGTACGCATTCATCTAGACTGAATTGGCGGGGTTCGCTACTTTCTTCCGCTCTCATTTCGGAGCACAGATAGGTGTTCGCCTGATTTTCGTATTGGACTTTATATATATTGCTTGTTCCTCGTACGCATTCATCTAGACTGAATTGGCGGGGTTCGCTCCTTTCTTCCGCTCCCATTTCGGAGCACAGATAGGCGTTCGCCTGATTTTCGTATTGGGCGTTAAATATATTGCTTGTTCCTCATACTCATTCATCTAGACTGAATTGGCGGGGTTCGCTAATTTCTTGCGCTCCCATTTCGGAGCACACATAGGTGTTCGCCTGATTTTCGTATTGGGCTTTATATATATTGCTTGTTCCTCGTACGCATTCATCTAGACTGAATTGGCGGGGTTCACTACTTTCTTCCGCTCTCATTTCGGAGCACAGATAGGTGTTCGCCTGATTTTCGTATTGGGCTTTATATATATTGCTTGTTCCTCATACTCATTCATCTAGACTGAATTGGCGGGGTTCGCTACTTTCTTCCGCTCTCATTTCGGAGCACAGATAGGTGTTCGCCTGATTTTCGTATCGGACTTTATATACATTGCTTGTTCCTCGTACGCATTCATCTAGACTGAATTGGCGGGGTTCACTACTTTTTTCCGCTCTCATTTCGGAGCACAGATAGGTGTTCGCCTGATTTTCGTATTGGGCTTTATATATATTGCTTGTTCCACGTACGCATTCATCTAGACTGAATTGGCGGGGTTCGCTACTTTCTTCCGCTCCCATTTCGGAGCACAGATAGGCGTTCGCCTGATTTTCGTATTGGGCGTTAAATATATTGCTTGTTCCTCACTCATTCATCTAGACTGAATTGTCGGGGTTCGCTACATTCTTCCGCTCTCATTTCGGAGCACAGATAGGTGTTCGCCTGATTTTCGTATTGGGTTTTATATATATTGCTTGTTCCTCGTACGCATTCATCTAGACTGAATTGGCGGGGTTCGCTACTTTCTTCCGCTCTCATTTCGGAGCACAGATAGGTGTTCGCCTGATTTTCGTATTGGACTTTATATATATTGCTTGTTCCTCGTACGCATTCATCTAGACTGAATTGGCGGGGTTCGCTCCTTTCTTCCGCTCCCATTTCGGAGCACAGATAGGCGTTCGCCTGATTTTCGTATTGGGCGTTAAATATATTGCTTGTTCCTCATACTCATTCATCTAGACTGAATTGGCGGGGTTCGCTAATTTCTTGCGCTCCCATTTCGGAGCACACATAGGTGTTCGCCTGATTTTCGTATTGGGCTTTATATATATTGCTTGTTCCTCGTACGCATTCATCTAGACTGAATTGGCGGGGTTCACTACTTTCTTCCGCTCTCATTTCGGAGCACAGATAGGTGTTCGCCTGATTTTCGTATTGGGCTTTATATATATTGCTTGTTCCTCATACTCATTCATCTAGACTGAATTGGCGGGGTTCGCTATTTTCTTCCGCTCCCATTTCGGAGCACAGATAGGTGTTCGCCTGATTTTCGTATTGGGCTTTATATATATTGCTTGTTCCTCGTACACATTCATCTTGACTGAATTGGCGGGGTTCGCTACTTTCTTCCGCTCTCATTTCGGAGCACAGATAGGTGTTTGCCTGATTTTCGTATTGGACTTTATATATATTGCTTGTTCCTCGTACGCATTCATCTAGACTGAATTGGCGGGGTTCGCTACTTTCTTCCGCTCCCATTTCGGAGCACAGATAGGCGTTCGCCTGATTTTCGTATTGGGCGTTAAATATATTGCTTGTTCCTCATACTCATTCATCTAGACTGAATTGGCGGGGTTCGCTATTTTCTGGCGCTCCCATTTCGGAGCACAGATAGGTGTTCGCCTGATTTTCGTATTGGGCTTTATATATATTGCTTGTTCCTCATACTCATTCATCTAGACTGAATTGGCGGGGTTCGCTACTTTCTTCCGCTCTCATTTCGGAGCACAGATAGGTGTTCGCCTGATTTTCGTATCGGACTTTATATACATTGCTTGTTCCTCGTACGCATTCATCTAGACTGAATTGGCGGGGTTCACTACTTTTTTCCGCTCTCATTTCGGAGCACAGATAGGTGTTCGCCTGATTTTCGTATTGGGCTTTATATATATTGCTTGTTCCACGTACGCATTCATCTAGACTGAATTGGCGGGGTTCGCAACTTTCTTCCGCTCCCATTTCGGAGCACAGATAGGCGTTCGCCTGATTTTCGTATTGGGCGTTAAATATATTGCTTGTTCCTCATACTCATTCATCTAGACTGAATTGTCGGGGTTCGCTACATTCTTCCGCTCTCATTTCGGAGCACAGATAGGTGTTCGCCTGATTTTCGTATTGGGTTTTATATATATTGCTTGTTCCTCGTACGCATTCATCTAGACTGAATTGGCGGGGTTCGCTACTTTCTTCCGCTCTCATTTCGGAGCACAGATAGGTGTTCGCCTGATTTTCGTATTGGACTTTATATATATTGCTTGTTCCTCGTACGCATTCATCTAGACTGAATTGGCGGGGTTCGCTACTTTCTTCCGCTCCCATTTCGGAGCACAGATAGGCGTTCGCCTGATTTTCGTATTGGGCGTTAAATATATTGCTTGTTCCTCATACTCATTCATCTAGACTGAATTGGCGGGGTTCGCTACATTCTTCCGCTCTCATTTCGGAGCACAGATAGGTGGTCGCCTGATTTTCGTATTGGGTTTTATATATATTGCTTGTTCCTCGTACGCATTCATCTAGACTGAATTGGGGGGGTTCGCTACTTTCTTCCGCTCTCATTTCGGAGCACAGATAGGTGTTCGCCTGATTTTCGTATTGGACTTTATATATATTGCTTGTTCCTCGTACGCATTCATCTAGACTGAATTGGCGGGGTTCGCTACTTTCTTCCGCTCCCATTTCGGAGCACAGATAGGCGTTCGCCTGATTTTCGTATTGGGCGTTAAATATATTGCTTGTTCCTCATACTCATTCATCTAGACTGAATTGGCGGGGTTCGCTAATTTCTTGCGCTCCCATTTCGGAGCACACATAGGTGTTCGCCTGATTTTCGTATTGGGCTTTATATATATTGCTTGTTCCTCGTACGCATTCATCTAGACTGAATTGGCGGGGTTCACTACTTTCTTCCGCTCTCATTTCGGAGCACAGATAGGTGTTCGCCTGATTTTCGTATTGGGCTTTATATATATTGCTTGTTCCTCATACTCATTCATCTAGACTGAATTGGCGGGGTTCGCTACTTTCTTCCGCTCCCATTTCGGAGCACAGATAGGTGTTCGCCTGATTTTCGTATTGGGCTTTATATATATTGCTTGTTCCTCGTACACATTCATCTTGACTGAATTGGCGGGGTTCGCTACTTTCTTCCGCTCTCATTTCGGAGCACAGATAGGTGTTTGCCTGATTTTCGTATTGGACTTTATATATATTGCTTGTTCCTCGTACGCATTCATCTAGACTGAATTGGCGGGGTTCGCTACTTTCTTCCGCTCCCATTTCGGAGCACAGATAGGCGTTCGCCTGATTTTCGTATTGGGCGTTAAATATATTGCTTGTTCCTCATACTCATTCATCTAGACTGAATTGGCGGGGTTCGCTATTTTCTGGCGCTCCCATTTCGGAGCACAGATAGGTGTTCGCCTGATTTTCGTATTGGGCTTTATATATATTGCTTGTTCCTCATACTCATTCATCTAGACTGAATTGGCGGGGTTCGCTACTTTCTTCCGCTCTCATTTCGGAGCACAGATAGGTGTTCGCCTGATTTTCGTATCGGACTTTATATACATTGCTTGTTCCTCGTACGCATTCATCTAGACTGAATTGGCGGGGTTCACTACTTTTTTCCGCTCTCATTTCGGAGCACAGATAGGTGTTCGCCTGATTTTCGTATTGGGCTTTATATATATTGCTTGTTCCACGTACGCATTCATCTAGACTGAATTGGCGGGGTTCGCTACTTTCTTCCGCTCCCATTTCGGAGCACAGATAGGCGTTCGCCTGATTTTCGTATTGGGCGTTAAATATATTGCTTGTTCCTCATACTCATTCATCTAGACTGAATTGTCGGGGTTCGCTACATTCTTCCGCTCTCATTTCGGAGCACAGATAGGTGTTCGCCTGATTTTCGTATTGGGTTTTATATATATTGCTTGTTCCTCGTACGCATTCATCTAGACTGAATTGGCGGGGTTCGCTACTTTCTTCCGCTCTCATTTCGGAGCACAGATAGGTGTTCGCCTGATTTTCGTATTGGACTTTATATATATTGCTTGTTCCTCGTACGCATTCATCTAGACTGAATTGGCGGGGTTCGCTACTTTCTTCCGCTCCCATTTCGGAGCACAGATAGGCGTTCGCCTGATTTTCGTATTGGGCGTTAAATATATTGCTTGTTCCTCATACTCATTCATCTAGACTGAATTGGCGGGGTTCGCTAATTTCTTGCGCTCCCATTTCGGAGCACACATAGGTGTTCGCCTGATTTTCGTATTGGGCTTTATATATATTGCTAGTTCCTCGTACGCATTCATCTAGACTGAATTGGCGGGGTTCACTACTTTCTTCCGCTCTCATTTCGGAGCACAGATAGGTGTTCGCCTGATTTTCGTATTGGGCTTTATATATATTGCTTGTTCCTCATACTCATTCATCTAGACTGAATTGGCGGGGTTCGCTACTTTCTTCCGCTCCCATTTCGGAGCACAGATAGGTGTTCGCCTGATTTTCGTATTGGGCTTTATATATATTGCTTGTTCCTCGTACACATTCATCTTGACTGAATTGGCGGGGTTCGCTACTTTCTTCCGCTCTCATTTCGGAGCACAGATAGGTGTTTGCCTGATTTTCGTATTGGACTTTATATATATTGCTTGTTCCTCGTACGCATTCATCTAGACTGAATTGGCGGGGTTCGCTACTTTCTTCCGCTCCCATTTCGGAGCACAGATAGGCGTTCGCCTGATTTTCGTATTCGGCGTTAAATATATTGCTTGTTCCTCATACTCATTCATCTAGACTGAATTGGCGGGGTTCGCTATATTTCGTGCGCTCCCATTTCGGAGCACAGATAGGTGTTCGCCTGATTTTCGTATTGGGCTTTATATATATTGCTTGTTCCTCGTACGCATTCATCTAGACTGAATTGGCGGGGTTCACTACTTTCTTGCGCTCCCATTTCGGAGCACAGATAGGTGTTCGCCTGATTTTCATATTGGGCTTTATATATATTGCTTGTTCCTCATACTCATTCATCTAGACTGAATTGGCGGGGTTCGCTACTTTCTTCCGCTCTCATTTCGGAGCACAGATAGGTGTTCGCCTGATTTTCGTATTGGGCTTTATATATATTGCTTGTTCCTCGTACGCATTCATCTAGACTGAATTGGCGGGGTTCGCTACTTTCTTCCGCTCCCATTTCGGAGCACAGATAGGCGTTCGCCTGATTTTCGTATTGGGCGTTAAATATATTGCTTGTTCCTCATACTCATTCATCTAGACTGAATTGGCGGGGTTCGCTATTTTCTTGCGCTCCCATTTCGGAGCACAGATAGGTGTTCGCCTGATTTTCGTATTGGGCTTTATATATATTGCTTGTTCCTCATACTCATTCATCTAGACTGAATTGTCGGGGTTCGCTACATTCTTCCGCTCTCATTTCGGAGCACAGATAGGTGTTCGCCTGATTTTCGTATTGGGTTTTATATATATTGCTTGTTCCTCGTACGCATTCATCTAGACTGAATTGGCGGGGTTCGCTACTTTCTTCCGCTCTCATTTCGGAGCACAGATAGGTGTTCGCCTGATTTTCGTATTGGACTTTATATATATTGCTTGTTCCTCGTACGCATTCATCTAGACTGAATTGGCGGGGTTCGCTACTTTCTTCCGCTCCCATTTCGGAGCACAGATAGGCGTTCGCCTGATTTTCGTATTGGGCGTTAAATATATTGCTTGTTCCTCATACTCATTCATCTAGACTGAATTGGCGGGGTTCGCTACATTCTTCCGCTCTCATTTCGGAGCACAGATAGGTGTTCGCCTGATTTTCGTATTGGGTTTTATATATATTGCTTGTTCCTCGTACGCATTCATCTAGACTGAATTGGCGGGGTTCGCTACTTTCTTCCGCTCTCATTTCGGAGCACAGATAGGTGTTTGCCTGATTTTCGTATTGGACTTTATATATATTGCTTGTTCCTCGCACGCATTCATCTAGACTGAATTGGCGGGGTTCGCTACTTTCTTCCGCTCCCATTTCGGAGCACAGATAGGCGTTCGCCTGATTTTCGTATTGGGCGTTAAATATATTGCTTGTTCCTCATACTCATTCATCTAGACTGAATTGGCGGGGTTCGCTACTTTCTGGCGCTCCCATTTCGGAGCACAGATAGGTGTTCGCCTGATTTTCGTATTGGGCTTTATATATATTGCTTGTTCCTCATACTCATTCATCTAGACTGAATTGGCGGGGTTCGCTACTTTCTTCCGCTCTCATTTCGGAGCACAGATAGGTGTTCGCCTGATTTTCGTATCGGACTTTATATACATTGCTTGTTCCTCGTACGCATTCATCTAGACTGAATTGGCGGGGTTCACTACTTTTTTCCGCTCTCATTTCGGAGCACAGATAGGTGTTCGCCTGATTTTCGTATTGGGCTTTATATATATTGCTTGTTCCACGTACGCATTCATCTAGACTGAATTGGCGGGGTTCGCTACTTTCTTCCGCTCCCATTTCGGAGCACAAATAGGCGTTCGCCTGATTTTCGTATTGGGCGTTAAATATATTGCTTGTTCCTCATACTCATTCATCTAGACTGAATTGTCGGGGTTCGCTACATTCTTCCGCTCTCATTTCGGAGCACAGATAGGTGTTCGCCTGATTTTCGTATTGGGTTTTATATATATTGCTTGTTCCTCGTACGCATTCATCTAGACTGAATTGGCGGGGTTCGCTACTTTCTTCCGCTCTCATTTCGGAGCACAGATAGGTGTTCGCCTGATTTTCGTATTGGACTTTATATATATTGCTTGTTCCTCGTACGCATTCATCTAGACTGAATTGGCGGGGTTCGCTACTTTCTTCCGCTCCCATTTCGGAGCAAAGATAGGCGTTCGCCTGATTTTCGTATTGGGCGTTAAATATATTGCTTGTTCCTCATACTCATTCATCTAGACTGAATTGGCGGGGTTCGCTAATTTCTTGCGCTCCCATTTCGGAGCACACATAGGTGTTCGCCTGATTTTCGTATTGGGCTTTATATATATTGCTTGTTCCTCGTACGCATTCATCTAGACTGAATTGGCGGGGTTCACTACTTTCTTCCGCTCTCATTTCGGAGCACAGATAGGTGTTCGCCTGATTTTCGTATTGGGCTTTATATATATTGCTTGTTCCTCATACTCATTCATCTAGACTGAATTGGCGGGGTTCGCTACTTTCTTCCGCTCCCATTTCGGAGCACAGATAGGTGTTCGCCTGATTTTCGTATTGGGCTTTATATATATTCCTTGTTCCTCGTACACATTCATCTTGACTGAATTGGCGGGGTTCGCTACTTTCTTCCGCTCTCATTTCGGAGCACAGATAGGTGTTTGCCTGATTTTCGTATTGGACTTTATATATATTGCTTGTTCCTCGTACGCATTCATCTAGACTGAATTGGCGGGGTTCGCTACTTTCTTCCGCTCCCATTTCGGAGCACAGATAGGCGTTCGCCTGATTTTCGTATTCGGCGTTAAATATATTGCTTGTTCCTCATACTCATTCATCTAGACTGAATTGGCGGGGTTCGCTATATTTCTTGCGCTCCCATTTCGGAGCACACATAGGTGTTCGCCTGATTTTCGTATTGGGCTTTATATATATTGCTTGTTCCTCGTACGCATTCATCTAGACTGAATTGGCGGGGTTCACTACTTTCTTCCGCTCTCATTTCGGAGCACAGATAGGTGTTCGCCTGATTTTCGTATTGGGCTTTATATATATTGCTTGTTCCTCATACTCATTCATCTAGACTGAATTGGCGGGGTTCGCTACTTTCTTCCGCTCCCATTTCGGAGCACAGATAGGTGTTCGCCTGATTTTCGTATTGGGCTTTATATATATTGCTTGTTCCTCGTACACATTCATCTTGACTGAATTGGCGGGGTTCGCTACTTTCTTCCGCTCTCAGTTCGGAGCACAGATAGGTGTTTGCCTGATTTTCGTATTGGACTTTATATATATTGCTTGTTCCTCGTACGCATTCATCTAGACTGAATTGGCGGGGTTCGCTACTTTCTTCCGCTCCCATTTCGGAGCACAGATAGGCGTTCGCCTGATTTTCGTATTCGGCGTTAAATATATTGCTTGTTCCTCATACTCATTCATCTAGACTGAATTGGCGGGGTTCGCTATATTTCTTGCGCTCCCATTTCGGAGCACAGATAAGTGTTCGCCTGATTTTCGTATTGGGCTTTATATATATTGCTTGTTCCTCGTACGCATTCATCTAGACTGAATTGGCGGGGTTCACTACTTTCTTGCGCTCCCATTTCGGAGCACAGATAGGTGTTCGCCTGATTTTCATATTGGGCTTTATATATATTGCTTGTTCCTCATACTCATTCATCTAGACTGAATTGGCGGGGTTCGCTACTTTCTTCCGCTCTCATTTCGGAGCACAGATAGGTGTTCGCCTGATTTTCGTATTGGGCTTTATATATATTGCTTGTTCCTCGTACGCATTCATCTAGACTGAATTGGCGGGGTTCGCTACTTTCTTCCGCTCCCATTTCGGAGCACAGATAGGCGTTCGCCTGATTTTCGTATTGGGCGTTAAATATATTGCTTGTTCCTCATACTCATTCATCTAGACTGAATTGGCGGGGTTCGTAAATTTCTTCCGCTCTCATTTCGGAGCACAGATAGGTGTTCGCCTGATTTTCGTATTGGGCTTTATATATATTGCTTGTTCCTCGTACGCATTCATCTAGACTGAATTGGCGGGGTTCGCTACTTTCTTCCGCTCTCATTTCGGAGCACAGATAGGTGTTCGCCTGATTTTCGTAGTGGACTTTATATATATTGCTTGTTCCTCGTACGCATTCATCTAGACTGAATTGGCGGGGTTCGCTACTTTCTTCCGCTCCCATTTCGGAGCACAGATAGGCGTTCGCCTGATTTTCGTATTGGGCGTTAAATATATTGCTTGTTCCTCATACTCATTCATCTAGACTGAATTGGCGGGGTTCGCTAATTTCTTGCGCTCCCATTTCGGAGCACACATAGGTGTTCGCCTGATTTTCGTATTGGGCTTTATATATATTGCTTGTTCCTCGTACGCATTCATCTAGACTGAATTGGCGGGGTTCACTACTTTCTTCCGCTCTCATTTCGGAGCACAGATAGGTTTTCGCCTGATTTTCGTATTGGGCTTTATATATATTGCTTGTTCATCATACACATTCATCTAGACTGAATTGGCGGGGTTCGCTACTTTCTTCCGCTCCCATTTCAGAGAACAGATAGGTGTTCGCCTGATTTTCGTATTGGGCTTTATATATATTGCTTGTTCCTCGTACGCATTCATCTAGACTGAATTGGCGGGGTTCACTACTTTCTTCCGCTCTCACTTCGGAGCACAGATAGGTGTTCGCCTGATTTTCGTATTGGGCTTTATATATATTGCTTGTTCATCATACTCATTCATCTAGACTGAATTGGCGGGGTTCGCTACTTTCTTCCGCTCCCATTTCGGAGCTCAGATAGGTGTTCGCCTGATTTTCGTATTGGGCTTAAAATATATTGCTTGTTCCTCGTACGCATTCATCTAGACTGAATTGGCGGGGTGCGCTACTTTCTTCCGCTCCCATTTCGGAGCACAGATAGGTGTTCGCCTGATTTTCGTATTGGGCTTAAAATATATTGGTAGTTCTTCGTACGCATTCATCTAGACTGAATTGGCGAGGTTCGCTAATTTCTTGCGCTCCCATTTCGGGGCACAGATAGGTGTTGGCCTGATTTTCGTATTGGGCTTTATATATATTGCTTGTTCCTCATACTCATTCATCTAGACTGAATTGGCAGGGTTCGCTACTTTCTTCCGCTCTCATTTCGGAGCACAGATAGGTGTTCGCCTGATTTTCGTATTGGGCTTTATATATATTGCTTGTTCCTCGTACGCATTCATCTAGACTGAATTGGCGGGGTTCGCTACTTTCTTCCGCTCTCATTTCGGAGCACAGATAGGTGTTCGCCTGATTTTCGTATTGGACTTTATATATATTGCTTGTTCCTCGTACACATTCATCTAGACTGAATTGGCGGGGTTCGCTACTTTCTTCCGCTCTCATTTCGGAGCACAGATAGGTGTTCGCCTGATTTTCGTATTGGGCTTTATATATATTGCTTGTTCCTCATACTCATTCATCTAGACTGAATTGGCGGGGTTCGCTAATTTCTTGCGCTCCCATTTCGGAGCACAGATAGGTGTTCGCCTGATTTTCGTATTTGACTTTATATATATTGCTTGTTCCTCGTACGCATTCATCTAGACTGAATTGGCGGGGTTCGCTACTTTCTTTCGCTCCCATTTCGGAGCACAGATAGGCGTTCGCCTGATTTTCGTATTGGGCGTTAAATATATTGCTTGTTCCTCATACTCATTCATCTAGACTGAATTGGCGGGGTTCGCTATTTTCTTGCGCTCCCATTTCGGAGCACAGATAGGTGTTCGCCTGATTTTCGTATTGGGCTTTATATATATTGCTTGTTCCTCATACTCATTCATCTAGACTGAATTGGCGGGGTTCGCTACTTTCTTCCGCTCTCATTTCGGAGCACAGATAGGTGTTCGCCTGATTTTCGTATTGGACTTTATATATATTGCTTGTTCCTCGTACGCATTCATCTAGACTGAATTGGCGGGGTTCACTACATTCTTCCGCTCCCATTTCGGAGCACAGATAGGCGTTCGCCTGATTTTCGTATTGGGCGTTAAATATATTGCTTGTTCCTCATACTCATTCATCTAGACTGAATTGGCGGGGTTCGCTAATTTCTTGCGGTCCCATTTCGGAGCACAGATAGGTGTTTGCCTGATTTTCGTATTGGGCTTTATATATATTGCTTGTTCCTCATACTCATTCATCTAGACTGAATTGGCGGGGTTCGCTACTTTCTTCCGCTCTCATTTCGGAGCACAGATAGGTGTTCGCCTGATTTTCGTATTGGACTTTATATATATTGCTTGTTCCTCGTACGCATTCATCTAGACTGAATTGGCGAGGTTCGCTACTTTCTTCCGCTCTCATTTCGGAGCACAGATAGGTGTTCGCCTGATTTTCGTATTGGGCTTCATATATATTGCTTGTTCCTCGTACGCATTAATCTAGACTGAATTGGCGGGGTTTGCTACTTTCTTCCGCTCCCATTTCGGAGCACAGATAGGCGTTCGCCTGATTTTCGTATTGGGCGTTAAATATATTGCTTGTTCCTCATACTCATTCATCTAGACTGAATTGGCGGGGTTCGCTAATTTCTTGCGCTCCTATTTCGGAGCACAGATAGGTGTTCGCCTGATTTTCGTATTGGGCTTTAAATATATTGCTTGTTCCTCGTACGCATTCATCTAGACTGAATTGGCGGGGTTCGCTACTTTCTTCCGCTCCCATTTCGGAGCACAGATAGGCGTTCGCCTGATTTTCGTATTGGGCGTTAAATATATTGCTTGTTCCTCATACTCATTCATCTAGACTGAATTGGCGGGGTTCGCTAATTTCTTGCGCTCCCATTTCGGAGCACAGATAGGTGTTCGCCTGATTTTCGTATTGGGCTTTATATATATTGCTTGTTCCTCATACTCATTCATCTAGACTGAATTGGCGGGGTTCGCTAATTTCTTGCGCTCCCATTTCGGAGCACAGATAGGCGTTCGCCTGATTTTCGTATTGGGCGTTAAATATATTGCTTGTTCCTCATACTCATTCATCTAGACTGAATTGTCGGGGTTCGCTACTTTCTTCCGCTCTCATTTCGGAGCACAGATAGGTATTCGCCTGATTTTCGTATTGGGCTTTATATATATTGCTTGTTCCTCGTACGCATTCATCTAGACTGAATTGGCGGGGTTCGCTACTTTCTTCCGCTCTCATTTCGGAGCACAGATAGGTGTTCGCCTGATTTTCGTATTGGACTTTATATATATTGCTTATTCCTCGTACGCATTCATCTAGACTGAATTGGCGGGGTTCGCTACTTACTTCCGCTCCCATTTCGGAGCAAAGATAGGCGTTCGCCTGATTTTCGTATTGGGCGTTAAATATATTGCTTGTTCCTCATACTCATTCATCTAGACTGAATTGGCGGGGTTCGCTAATTTCTTGCGCTCCCATTTCGGAGCACACATAGGTGTTCGCCTGATTTTCGTATTGGGCTTTATATACATTGCTTGTTCCTCGTACGCATTCATCTAGACTGAATTGGCGGGGTTCACTACTTTCTTCCGCTCTCATTTCGGAGCACAGATAGGTGTTCGCCTGATTTTCGTATTGGGCTTTATATATATTGCTTGTTCCTCATACTCATTCATCTAGACTGAATTGGCGGGGTTCGCTACTTTCTTCCGCTCCCATTTCGGAGCACAGATAGGTGTTCGCCTGATTTTCGTATTGGGCTTTATATATATTGCTTGTTCCTCGTACACATTCATCTTGACTGAATTGGCGAGGTTCGCTACTTTCTTCCGCTCTCATTTCGGAGCACAGATAGGTGTTTGCCTGATTTTCGTATTGGACTTTATATATATTGCTTGTTCCTCGTACGCATTCATCTAGACTGAATTGGCGGGGTTCGCTACTTTCTTCCGCTCCCATTTCGGAGCACAGATAGGCGTTCGCCTGATTTTCGTATTCGGCGTTAAATATATTGCTTGTTCCTCATACTCATTCATCTAGACTGAATTGGCGGGGTTCGCTATATTTCTTGCGCTCCCATTTCGGAGCACAGATAGGTGTTCGCCTGATTTTCGTATTGGGCTTTATATATATTGCTTGTTCCTCGTACGCATTCATCTAGACTGAATTGGCGGGGTTCACTACTTTCTTGCGCTCCCATTTCGGAGCACAGATAGGTGTTCGCCTGATTTTCGTATTGGGCTTTATATATATTGCTTGTTCCTCATACTCATTCATCTAGACTGAATTGGCGGGGTTCGCTACTTTCTTCCGCTCTCATTTCGGAGCACAGATAGGTGTTCGCCTGATTTTCGTATTGGGCTTTATATATATTGCTTGTTCCTCGTACGCATTAATCTAGACTGAATTGGCGGGGTTTGCTACTTTCTTCCGCTCCCATTTCGGAGCACAGATAGGCGTTCGCCTGATTTTCGTATTGGGCGTTAAATATATTGCTTGTTCCTCATACTCATTCATCTAGACTGAATTGGCGGGGTTCGCTAATTTCTTGCGCTCCTATTTCGGAGCACAGATAGGTGTTCGCCTGATTTTCGTATTGGGCTTTAAATATATTGCTTGTTCCTCGTACGCATTCAGCTAGACTGAATTGGCGGGGTTCGCTACTTTCTTCCGCTCCCATTTCGGAGCACAGATAGGCGTTCGCCTGATTTTCGTATTGGGCGTTAAATATATTGCTTGTTCCTCATACTCATTCATCTAGACTGAATTGGCGGGGTTCGCTAATTTCTTGCGCTCCCATTTCGGAGCACAGATAGGTGTTCGCCTGATTTTCGTATTGGGCTTTATATATATTGCTTGTTCCTCATACTCATTCATCTAGACTGAATTGGCGGGGTTCGCTAATTTCTTGCGCTCCCATTTCGGAGCACAGATAGGCGTTCGCCTGATTTTCGTATTGGGCGTTAAATATATTGCTTGTTCCTCATACTCATTCATCTAGACTGAATTGTCGGGGTTCGCTACTTTCTTCCGCTCTCATTTCGGAGCACAGATAGGTATTCGCCTGATTTTCGTATTGGGCTTTATATATATTGCTTGTTCCTCGTACGCATTCATCTAGACTGAATTGGCGGGGTTCGCTACTTTCTTCCGCTCTCATTTCGGAGCACAGATAGGTGTTCGCCTGATTTTCGTATTGGACTTTATATATATTGCTTATTCCTCGTACGCATTCATCTAGACTGAATTGGCGGGGTTCGCTACTTTCTTCCGCTCCCATTTCGGAGCAAAGATAGGCGTTCGCCTGATTTTTGTATTGGGCGTTAAATATATTGCTTGTTCCTCATACTCATTCATCTAGACTGAATTGGCGGGGTTCGCTAATTTCTTGCGCTCCCATTTCGGAGCACACATAGGTGTTCGCCTGATTTTCGTATTGGGCTTTATATATATTGCTTGTTCCTCGTACGCATTCATCTAGACTGAATTGGTGGGGTTCACTACTTTCTTCCGCTCTCATTTCAGAGCACAGATAGGTGTTCGCCTGATTTTCGTATTGGGCTTTATATATATTGCTTGTTCCTCATACTCATTCATCTAGACTGAATTGGCGGGGTTCGCTACTTTCTTCCGCTCCCATTTCGGAGCACAGATAGGTGTTCGCCTGATTTTCGTATTGGGCTTTATATATATTGCTTGTTCCTCGTACACATTCATCTTGACTGAATTGGCGAGGTTCGCTACTTTCTTCCGCTCTCATTTCGGAGCACAGATAGGTGTTTGCCTGATTTTCGTATTGGACTTTATATATATTGCTTGTTCCTCGTACGCATTCATCTAGACTGAATTGGCGGGGTTCGCTACTTTCTTCCGCTCTCATTTCGGAGCACAGATAGGTGTTCGCCTGATTTTCGTATCGTACTTTATATATATTGCTTGTTCCTCGTACGCATTCATCTAGACTGAATTGGCGGGGTTCACTATTTTTTCCGCTCTCATTTCGGAGCACAGATAGGTGTTCGCCTGATTTTCGTATTGGGCTTTATATATATTGCTTGTTCCTCGTACGCATTCATCTAGACTGAATTGGCGGGGTTCGCTACTTTCTTCCGCTCCCATTTCGGAGCACAGATAGGTGTTCGCCTGATTTTCGTAGTGGACTTTATATATATTGCTTGTTCCTCGTACGCATTCATCTAGACTGAATTGGCGGGGTTCGCTACTTTCTTCCGCTCCCATTTCGGAGCACAGATAGACGTTCGCCTGATTTTCGTATTGGGCGTTAAATATATTGCTTGTTCCTCATACTCATTCATCTAGACTGAATTGGCGGGGTTCGTAAATTTCTTCCGCTCTCATTTCGGAGCACAGATAGGTGTTCGCCTGATTTTCGTATTGGGCTTTATATATATTGCTTGTTCCTCGTACGCATTCATCTAGACTGAATTGGCGGGGTTCGCTACTTTCTTCCGCTCTCATTTCGGAGCACAGATAGGTGTTCGCCTGATTTTCGTAGTGGACTTTATATATATTGCTTGTTCCTCGTACGCATTCATCTAGACTGAATTGGCGGGGTTCGCTACTTTCTTCCGCTCCCATTTCGGAGCACAGATAGACGTTCGCCTGATTTTCGTATTGGGCGTTAAATATATTGCTTGTTCCTCATACTCATTCATCTAGACTGAATTGGCGGGGTTCGCTAATTTCTTGCGCTCCCATTTCGGAGCACACATAGGTGTTCGCCTGATTTTCGTATTGGGCTTTATATATATTGCTTGTTCCTCGTACGCATTCATCTAGACTGAATTGGCGGGGTTCACTACTTTCTTCCGCTCTCATTTCGGAGCACAGATAGGTTTTCGCCTGATTTTCGTATTGGGCTTTATATATATTGCTTGTTCCTCATACACATTTATCTAGACTGAATTGGCGGGGTTCGCTACTTTCTTCCGCTCCCATTTCGGAGAACAGATAGGTGTTCGCCTGATTTTCGTATTGGGCTTTATATATATTGCTTGTTCCTCGTACGCATTCATCTAGACTGAATTGGCGGGGTTCACTACTTTCTTCCGCTCTCACTTCGGAGCACAGATAGGTGTTCGCCTGATTTTCGTATTGGGCTTTATATATATTGCTTGTTCATCATACTCATTCATCTAGACTGAATTGGCGGGGTTCGCTACTTTCTTCCGCTCCCATTTCGGAGCTCAGATAGGTGTTCGCCTGATTTTCGTATTGGGCTTAAAATATATTGCTTGTTCCTCGTACGCATTCATCTAGACTGAATTGGCGGGGTGCGCTACTTTCTTCCGCTCCCATTTCGGAGCACAGATAGGTGTTCGCCTGATTTTCGTATTGGGCTTAAAATATATTGGTAGTTCTTCGTACGCATTCATCTAGACTGAATTGGCGAGGTTCGCTAATTTCTTGCGCTCCCATTTCGGGGCACAGATAGGTGTTGGCCTGATTTTCGTATTGGGCTTTATATATATTGCTTGTTCCTCATACTCATTCATCTAGACTGAATTGTCGGGGTTCGCTACTTTCTTCCGCTCTCATTTCGGAGCACAGATAGGTATTCGCCTGATTTTCGTATTGGGCTTTATATATATTGCTTGTTCCTCGTACGCATTCATCTAGACTGAATTGGCGGGGTTCGCTACTTTCTTCCGCTCTCATTTCGGAGCACAGATAGGTGTTCGCCTGATTTTCGTATTGGACTTTATATATATTGCTTATTCCTCGTACGCATTCATCTAGACTGAATTGGCGGGGTTCGCTACTTTCTTCCGCTCCCATTTCGGAGCAAAGATAGGCGTTCGCCTGATTTTTGTATTGGGCGTTAAATATATTGCTTGTTCCTCATACTCATTCATCTAGACTGAATTGGCGGGGTTCGCTAATTTCTTGCGCTCCCATTTCGGAGCACACATAGGTGTTCGCCTGATTTTCGTATTGGGCTTTATATATATTGCTTGTTCCTCGTACGCATTCATCTAGACTGAATTGGCGGGGTTCACTACTTTCTTCCGCTCTCATTTCGGAGCACAGATAGGTGTTCGCCTGATTTTCGTATTGGGCTTTATATATATTGCTTGTTCCTCATACTCATTCATCTAGACTGAATTGGCGGGGTTCGCTACTTTCTTCCGCTCCCATTTCGGAGCACAGATAGGTGTTCGCCTGATTTTCGTATTGGGCTTTATATATATTGCTTGTTCCTCGTACACATTCATCTTGACTGAATTGGCGAGGTTCGCTACATTCTTCCGCTCTCATTTCGGAGCACAGATAGGTGTTTGCCTGATTTTCGTATTGGACTTTATATATATTGCTTGTTCCTCGTACGCATTCATCTAGACTGAATTGGCGGGGTTCGCTACTTTCTTCCGCTCCCATTTCGGAGCACAGATAGGTGTTCGCCATATTTTCGTATTGGACTTTATATATATTGCTTGTTCCTCGTACGCATTCATCTAGACTGAATTGGCTGGGTTCGCTACTTTCTTCCGCTCCCATTTCGGAGCACAGATAGGCGTTCGCCTGGTTTTCGTATTCGGCGTTAAATATATTGCTTGTTCCTCATACTCATTCATCTAGACTGAATTGGCGGGGTTCGCTATATTTCTTGCGCTCCCATTTCGGAGCACAGATAGGTGTTCGCCGGATTTTCGTATTGGGCTTTATATATATTGCTTGTTCCTCGTACGCATTCATCTAGACTGAATTGGCGGGGTTCACTACTTTCTTCCGCTCTCACTTCGGAGCACAGATAGGTGTTCGCCTGATTTTCGTATTGGGCTTTATATATATTGCTTGTTCCTCATACTCATTCATCTAGACTGAATTGGCGGGGTTCGCTACTTTCTTCCGCTCCCATTTCGGAGCACAGATAGGTGTTCGCCTGATTTTCGTATTGGGCTTAAAATATATTGCTTGTTCCTCGTACGCATTCATCTAGACTGAATTGGCGGGGTTCGCTACTTTCTTCCGCTCCCATTTCGGAGCACAGATAGGTGTTCGCCTGATTTTCGTATTGGGCTTAAAATATATTGGTAGTTCCTCGTACGCATTCATCTAGACTGAATTGGCGGGGTTCGCTAATTTCTTGCGCTCCCATTTCGGAGCACAGATAGGTGTTCGCCTGATTTTCGTATTGGGCTTTATATATATTGCTTGTTCCTCATACTCATTCATCTAGACTGAATTGGCGGGGTTCGCTACTTTCTTCCGCTCTCATTTCGGAGCACAGATAGGTGTTCGCCTGATTTTCGTATTGGGCTTTATATATATTGCTTGTTCCTCGTACGCATTCATCTAGACTGAATTGGCGGGGTTCGCTACTTTCTTCAGCTCCCATTTCGGAGCACAGATAGACGTTCGCCTGATTTTCGTATTGGGCGTTAAATATATTGCTTGTCCGTCATACTCATTCATCTAGACTGAATTGGCGGGGTTCGCTATTTTCTTGCGCTCCCATTTCGGAGCACAGATAGGTGTTCGCCTGATTTTCGTATTGGGCTTTAAATATATTGCTTGTTCCTCGTACGCATTCATCTAGACTGAATTGGCGGGGTTCGCTACTTTCTTCCGCTCCCATTTCGGAGCACAGATAGGCGTTCGCCTGATTTTCGTATTGGGCGTTAAATATATTGCTTGTTCCTCATACTCATTCATCTAGACTGAATTGGCGGGGTTCGCTAATTTCTTGCGCTCCCATTTCGGAGCACAGATAGGTGTTCGCCTGATTTTCGTATTGGGCTTTATATATATTGCTTGTTCCTCATACTCATTCATCTAGACTGAATTGGCGGGGTTCGCTAATTTCTTGCGCTCCCATTTCGGAGCACAGATAGGCGTTCGCCTGATTTTCGTATTGGGCGTTAAATATATTGCTTGTTCCTCATACTCATTCATCTAGACTGAATTGTCGGGGTTCGCTACTTTCTTCCGCTCTCATTTCGGAGCACAGATAGGTATTCGCCTGATTTTCGTATTGGGCTTTATATATATATTGCTTGTTCCTCGTACGCATTCATCTAGACTGAATTGGCGGGGTTCGCTACTTTCTTCCGCTCTCATTTCGGAGCACAGATAGGTGTTCGCCTGATTTTCGTATTGGACTTTATATATATTGCTTATTCCTCGTACGCATTCATCTAGACTGAATTGGCGGGGTTCGCTACTTTCTTCCGCTCCCATTTCGGAGCAAAGATAGGCGTTCGCCTGATTTTCGTATTGGGCGTTAAATATATTGCTTGTTCCTCATACTCATTCATCTAGACTGAATTGGCGGGGTTCGCTAATTTCTTGCGCTCCCATTTCGGAGCACAGATAGGTGTTCGCCTGATTTTCGTATTGGGCTTTATATATATTGCTTGTTCCTCATACTCATTCATCTAGACTGAATTGGCGGGGTTCGCTAATTTCTTGCGCTCCCATTTCGGAGCACAGATAGGTGTTCGCCTGATTTTCGTATTGGGCTTTATATATATTGCTTGTTCCTCGTACGCATTCATCTAGACTGAATTGGCGGGGTTCACTACTTTCTTCCGCTCTCATTTCGGAGCACAGATAGGTGTTCGCCTGATTTTCGTATTGGGCTTTATATATATTGCTTGTTCCTCGTACGCATTCATCTAGACTGAATTGGCGGGGTTCACTACTTTCTTCCGCTCTCATTTCGGAGCACAGATAGGTGTTCGCCTGATTTTCGTATTGGGCTTTATATATATTGCTTGTTCCTCATACTCATTCATCTAGACTGAATTGGCGGGGTTCGCTACTTTCTTCCGCTCCCATTTCGGAGCACAGATAGGTGTTCGCCTGATTTTCGTATTGGGCTTTATATATATTGCTTGTTCCTCGTACACATTCATCTTGACTGAATTGGCGAGGTTCGCTACTTTCTTCCGCTCTCATTTCGGAGCACAGATAGGTGTTTGCCTGATTTTCGTATTGGACTTTATATATATTGCTTGTTCCTCGTACGCATTCATCTAGACTGAATTGGCGGGGTTCGCTACTTTCTTCCGCTCCCATTTCGGAGCACAGATAGGTGTTCGCCATATTTTCGTATTGGACTTTATATATATTGCTTGTTCCTCGTACGCATTCATCTAGACTGAATTGGCTGGGTTCGCTACTTTCTTCCGCTCCCATTTCGGAGCACAGATAGGCGTTCGCCTGATTTTCGTATTCGGCGTTAAATATATTGCTTGTTCCTCATACTCATTCATCTAGACTGAATTGGCGGGGTTCGCTATATTTCTTGCGCTCCCATTTCGGAGCACAGATAGGTGTTCGCCGGATTTTCGTATTGGGCTTTATATATATTGCTTGTTCCTCGTACGCATTCATCTAGACTGAATTGGCGGGGTTCACTACTTTCTTCCGCTCTCACTTCGGAGCACAGATAGGTGTTCGCCTGATTTTCGTATTGGGCTTTATATATATTGCTTGTTCCTCATACTCATTCATCTAGACTGAATTGGCGGGGTTCGCTACTTTCTTCCGCTCCCATTTCGGAGCACAGATAGGTGTTCGCCTGATTTTCGTATTGGGCTTAAAATATATTGCTTGTTCCTCGTACGCATTCATCTAGACTGAATTGGCGGGGTTCGCTACTTTCTTCCGCTCCCATTTCGGAGCACAGATAGGTGTTCGCCTGATTTTCGTATTGGGCTTAAAATATATTGGTAGTTCCTCGTACGCATTCATCTAGACTGAATTGGCGGGGTTCGCTAATTTCTTGCGCTCCCATTTCGGAGCACAGATAGGTGTTCGCCTGATTTTCGTATTGGGCTTTATATATATTGCTTGTTCCTCATACTCATTCATCTAGACTGAATTGGCGGGGTTCGCTACTTTCTTCCGCTCTCATTTCGGAGCACAGATAGGTGTTCGCCTGATTTTCGTATTGGGCTTTATATATATTGCTTGTTCCTCGTACGCATTCATCTAGACTGAATTGGCGGGGTTCGCTACTTTCTTCAGCTCCCATTTCGGAGCACAGATAGACGTTCGCCTGATTTTCGTATTGGGCGTTAAATATATTGCTTGTCCGTCATACTCATTCATCTAGACTGAATTGGCGGGGTTCGCTATTTTCTTGCGCTCCCATTTCGGAGCACAGATAGGTGTTCGCCTGATTTTCGTATTGGGCTTTAAATATATTGCTTGTTCCTCGTACGCATTCATCTAGACTGAATTGGCGGGGTTCGCTACTTTCTTCCGCTCCCATTTCGGAGCACAGATAGGCGTTCGCCTGATTTTCGTATTGGGCGTTAAATATATTGCTTGTTCCTCATACTCATTCATCTAGACTGAATTGGCGGGGTTCGCCAATTTCTTGCGCTCCCATTTCGGAGCACAGATAGGTGTTCGCCTGATTTTCGTATTGGGCTTTATATATATTGCTTGTTCCTCATACTCATTCATCTAGACTGAATTGGCGGGGTTCGCTAATTTCTTGCGCTCCCATTTCGGAGCACAGATAGGCGTTCGCCTGATTTTCGTATTGGGCGTTAAATATATTGCTTGTTCCTCATACTCATTCATCTAGACTGAATTGTCGGGGTTCGCTACTTTCTTCCGCTCTCATTTCGGAGCACAGATAGGTATTCGCCTGATTTTCGTATTGGGCTTTATATATATTGCTTGTTCCTCGTACGCATTCATCTAGACTGAATTGGCGGGGTTCGCTACTTTCTTCCGCTCTCATTTCGGAGCACAGATAGGTGTTCGCCTGATTTTCGTATTGGACTTTATATATATTGCTTATTCCTCGTACGCATTCATCTAGACTGAATTGGCGGGGTTCGCTACTTTCTTCCGCTCCCATTTCGGAGCAAAGATAGGCGTTCGCCTGATTTTCGTATTGGGCGTTAAATATATTGCTTGTTCCTCATACTCATTCATCTAGACTGAATTGGCGGGGTTCGCTAATTTCTTGCGCTCCCATTTCGGAGCACAGATAGGTGTTCGCCTGATTTTCGTATTGGGCTTTATATATATTGCTTGTTCCTCATACTCATTCATCTAGACTGAATTGGCGGGGTTCGCTAATTTCTTGCGCTCCCATTTCGGAGCACAGATAGGCGTTCGCCTGATTTTCGTATTGGGCGTTAAATATATTGCTTGTTCCTCATACTCATTCATCTAGACTGAATTGTCGGGGTTCGCTACTTTCTTCCGCTCTCATTTCGGAGCACAGATAGGTATTCGCCTGATTTGCGTATTGGGCTTTATATATATTGCTTGTTCCTCGTACGCATTCATCTAGACTGAATTGGCGGGGTTCGCTACTTTCTTCCGCTCTCATTTCGGAGCACAGATAGGTGTTCGCCTGATTTTCGTATTGGACTTTATATATATTGCTTATTCCTCGTACGCATTCATCTAGACTGAATTGGCGGGGTTCGCTACTTTCTTCCGCTCCCATTTCGGAGCAAAGATAGGCGTTCGCCTGATTTTTGTATTGGGCGTTAAATATATTGCTTGTTCCTCATACTCATTCATCTAGACTGAATTGGCGGGGTTCGCTAATTTCTTGCGCTCCAATTTCGGAGCACACATAGGTGTTCGCCTGATTTTCGTATTGGGCTTTATATATATTGCTTGTTCCTCGTACGCATTCATCTAGACTGAATTGGCGGGGTTCACTACTTTCTTCCGCTCTCATTTCGGAGCACAGATAGGTGTTCGCCTGATTTTCGTATTGGGCTTTATATATATTGCTTGTTCTTCATACTCATTCATCTAGACTGAATTGGCGGGGTTCGCTACTTTCTTCCGCTCCCATTTCGGAGCACAGATAGGTGTTCGCCTGATTTTCGTATTGGGCTTTATATATATTGCTTGTTCCTCGTACACATTCATCTTGACTGAATTGGCGAGGTTCGCTACTTTCTTCCGCTCTCATTTCGGAGCACAGATAGGTGTTTGCCTGATTTTCGTATTGGACTTTATATATATTGCTTGTTCCTCGTACGCATTCATCTAGACTGAATTGGCGGGGTTCGCTACTTTCTTCCGCTCCAATTTCGGAGCACAGATAGGTGTTCGCCATATTTTCGTATTGGACTTTATATATATTGCTTGTTCCTCGTACGCATTCATCTAGACTGAATTGGCGGGGTTCGCTACTTTCTTCCGCTCCCATTTCGGAGCACAGATAGGCGTTCGCCTGATTTTCGTATTCGGCGTTAAATATATTGCTTGTTCCTCATACTCATTCATCTAGACTGAATTGGCGGGGTTCGCTATATTTCTTGCGCTCCCATTTCGGAGCACAGATAGGTGTTCGCCGGATTTTCGTATTGGGCTTTATATATATTGCTTGTTCCTCGTACGCATTCATCTAGACTGAATTGGCGGGGTTCACTACTTTCTTCCGCTCTCACTTCGGAGCACAGATAGGTGTTCGCCTGATTTTCGTATTGGGCTTTATATATATTGCTTGTTCCTCATACTCATTCATCTAGACTGAATTGGCGGGGTTCGCTACTTTCTTCCGCTCCCATTTCGGAGCACAGATAGGTGTTCGCCTGATTTTCGTATTGGGCTTAAAATATATTGCTTGTTCCTCGTACGCATTCATCTAGACTGAATTGGCGGGGTTCGCTACTTTCTTCCGCTCCCATTTCGGAGCACAGATAGGTGTTCGCCTGATTTTCGTATTGGGCTTTATATATATTGCTTGTTCCTCGTACGCATTCATCTAGACTGAATTGGCGGGGTTCGCTACTTTCTTCAGCTCCCATTTCGGAGCACAGATAGGCGTTCGCCTGATTTTCGTATTGGGCGTTAAATATATTGCTTGTTCCTCATACTCATTCATCTAGACTGAATTGGCGGGGTTCGCTAATTTCTTGCGCTCCTATTTCGGAGCACAGATAGGTGTTCGCCTGATTTTCGTATTGGGCTTTATATATATTGCTTGTTCCTCATACTCATTCATCTAGACTGAATTGGCGGGGTTCGCTAATTTCTTGCGCTCCCATTTCGGAGCACAGATAGGTGTTCGCCTGATTTTCGTATTGGGCTTTATATATATTGCTTGTTCCTTGTACGCATTCATCTAGACTGAATTGGCGGGGTTCGCTACTTTCTTCCGCTCTCATTTCGGAGCACAGATAGGTGTTCGCCTGATTTTCGTATTGGACTTTATATATATTGCTTATTCCTCGTACGCATTCATCTAGACTGAATTGGCGGGGTTCGCTACTTTCTTCCGCTCCCATTTCGGAGCACAGATAGGTGTTCGCCTGATTTTCGTATTGGGCTTTATATATATTGCTTGTTCCTCGTACGCATTCATCTAGACTGAATTGGCGGGGTTCGCTACTTTCTTCCGCTCTCATTTCGGAGCACAGATAGGTGTTCGCCTGATTTTCGTATTGGACTTTATATATATTGCTTGTTCCTCATACTCATTCATCTAGACTGAATTGGCGGGGTTCGCTACTTTCTTCCGCTCCCATTTCGGAGCACAGATAGGTGTTCGCCTGATTTTCGTATTGGGCTTTATATATATTGCTTGTTCCTCGTACACATTCATCTTGACTGAATTGGCGAGGTTCGCTACTTTCTTCCGCTCTCATTTCGGAGCACAGATAGGTGTTTGCCTGATTTTCGTATTGGACTTTATATATATTGCTTGTTCCTCGTACGCATTCATCTAGACTGAATTGGCGGGGTTCGCTACTTTCTTCCGCTCCCATTTCGGAGCACAGATAGGTGTTCGCCATATTTTCGTATTGGACTTTATATATATTGCTTGTTCCTCGTACGCATTCATCTAGACTGAATTGGCGGGGTTCGCTACTTTCTTCCGCTCCCATTTCGGAGCACAGATAGGCGTTCGCCTGATTTTCGTATTCGGCGTTAAATATATTGCTTGTTCCTCATACTCATTCATCTAGACTGAATTGGCGGGGTTCGCTATATTTCTTGCGCTCCCATTTCGGAGCACAGATAGGTGTTCGCCGGATTTTCGTATTGGGCTTTATATATATTGCTTGTTCCTCGTACGCATTCATCTAGACTGAATTGGCGGGGTTCACTACTTTCTTCCGCTCTCACTTCGGAGCACAGATAGGTGTTCGCCTGATTTTCGTATTGGGCTTTATATATATTGCTTGTTCCTCATACTCATTCATCTAGACTGAATTGGCGGGGTTCGCTACTTTCTTCCGCTCCCATTTCGGAGCACAGATAGGTGTTTGCCTGATTTTCGTATTGGACTTTATATATATTGCTTGTTCCTCGTACGCATTCATCTAGACTGAATTGGCGGGGTTCGCTACTTTCTTCCGCTCCCATTTCGGAGCACAGATAGGCGTTCGCCTGATTTTCGTATTCGGCGTTAAATATATTGCTTGTTCCTCATACTCATTCATCTAGACTGAATTGGCGGGGTTCGCTATATTTCTTGCGCTCCCATTTCGGAGCACAGATAGGTGTTCGCCTGATTTTCGTATTGGGCTTTATATATATTGCTTGTTCCTCGTACGCATTCATCTAGACTGAATTGGCGGGGTTCACTACTTTCTTGCGCTCCCATTTCGGAGCACAGATAGGTGTTCGCCTGATTTTCGTATTGGGCTTTATATATATTGCTTGTTCCTCATACTCATTCATCTAGACTGAATTGGCGGGGTTCGCTACTTTCTTCCGCTCTCATTTCGGAGCACAGATAGGTGTTCGCCTGATTTTCGTATTGGGCTTTATATATATTGCTTGTTCCTCGTACGCATTAATCTAGACTGAATTGGCGGGGTTTGCTACTTTCTTCCGCTCCCATTTCGGAGCACAGATAGGCGTTCGCCTGATTTTCGTATTGGGCGTTAAATATATTGCTTGTTCCTCATACTCATTCATCTAGACTGAATTGGCGGGGTTCGCTAATTTCTTGCGCTCCTATTTCGGAGCACAGATAGGTGTTCGCCTGATTTTCGTATTGGGCTTTAAATATATTGCTTGTTCCTCGTACGCATTCAGCTAGACTGAATTGGCGGGGTTCGCTACTTTCTTCCGCTCCCATTTCGGAGCACAGATAGGCGTTCGCCTGATTTTCGTATTGGGCGTTAAATATATTGCTTGTTCCTCATACTCATTCATCTAGACTGAATTGGCGGGGTTCGCTAATTTCTTGCGCTCCCATTTCGGAGCACAGATAGGTGTTCGCCTGATTTTCGTATTGGGCTTTATATATATTGCTTGTTCCTCATACTCATTCATCTAGACTGAATTGGCGGGGTTCGCTAATTTCTTGCGCTCCCATTTCGGAGCACAGATAGGCGTTCGCCTGATTTTCGTATTGGGCGTTAAATATATTGCTTGTTCCTCATACTCATTCATCTAGACTGAATTGTCGGGGTTCGCTACTTTCTTCCGCTCTCATTTCGGAGCACAGATAGGTATTCGCCTGATTTTCGTATTGGGCTTTATATATATTGCTTGTTCCTCGTACGCATTCATCTAGACTGAATTGGCGGGGTTCGCTACTTTCTTCCGCTCTCATTTCGGAGCACAGATAGGTGTTCGCCTGATTTTCGTATTGGACTTTATATATATTGCTTATTCCTCGTACGCATTCATCTAGACTGAATTGGCGGGGTTCGCTACTTTCTTCCGCTCCCATTTCGGAGCAAAGATAGGCGTTCGCCTGATTTTTGTATTGGGCGTTAAATATATTGCTTGTTCCTCATACTCATTCATCTAGACTGAATTGGCGGGGTTCGCTAATTTCTTGCGCTCCCATTTCGGAGCACACATAGGTGTTCGCCTGATTTTCGTATTGGGCTTTATATATATTGCTTGTTCCTCGTACGCATTCATCTAGACTGAATTGGCGGGGTTCACTACTTTCTTCCGCTCTCATTTCGGAGCACAGATAGGTGTTCGCCTGATTTTCGTATTGGGCTTTATATATATTGCTTGTTCCTCATACTCATTCATCTAGACTGAATTGGCGGGGTTCGCTACTTTCTTCCGCTCCCATTTCGGAGCACAGATAGGTGTTCGCCTGATTTTCGTATTGGGCTTTATATATATTGCTTGTTCCTCGTACACATTCATCTTGACTGAATTGGCGAGGTTCGCTACTTTCTTCCGCTCTCATTTCGGAGCACAGATAGGTGTTTGCCTGATTTTCGTATTGGACTTTATATATATTGCTTGTTCCTCGTACGCATTCATCTAGACTGAATTGGCGGGGTTCGCTACTTTCTTCCGCTCCCATTTCGGAGCACAGATAGGTGTTCGCCATATTTTCGTATTGGACTTTATATATATTGCTTGTTCCTCGTACGCATTCATCTAGACTGAATTGGCGGGGTTCGCTACTTTCTTCCGCTCCCATTTCGGAGCACAGATAGGCGTTCGCCTGATTTTCGTATTCGGCGTTAAATATATTGCTTGTTCCTCATACTCATTCATCTAGACTGAATTGGCGGGGTTCGCTATATTTCTTGCGCTCCCATTTCGGAGCACAGATAGGTGTTCGCCGGATTTTCGTATTGGGCTTTATATATATTGCTTGTTCCTCGTACGCATTCATCTAGACTGAATTGGCGGGGTTCACTACTTTCTTCCGCTCTCACTTCGGAGCACAGATAGGTGTTCGCCTGATTTTCGTATTGGGCTTTATATATATTGCTTGTTCCTCATACTCATTCATCTAGACTGAATTGGCGGGGTTCGCTACTTTCTTCCGCTCCCATTTCGGAGCACAGATAGGTGTTCGCCTGATTTTCGTATTGGGCTTAAAATATATTGCTTGTTCCTCGTACGCATTCATCTAGACTGAATTGGCGGGGTTCGCTACTTTCTTCCGCTCCCATTTCGGAGCACAGATAGGTGTTCGCCTGATTTTCGTATTGGGCTTTATATATATTGCTTGTTCCTCGTACGCATTCATCTAGACTGAATTGGCGGGGTTCGCTACTTTCTTCAGCTCCCATTTCGGAGCACAGATAGACGTTCGCCTGATTTTCGTATTGGACTTTATATATATTGCTTATTCCTCGTACGCATTCATCTAGACTGAATTGGCGGGGTTCGCTACTTTCTTCCGCTCCCATTTCGGAGCACAGATAGGTGTTCGCCTGATTTTCGTATTGGGCTTTATATATATTGCTTGTTCCTCGTACGCATTCATCTAGACTGAATTGGCGGGGTTCGCTACTTTCTTCCGCTCTCATTTCGGAGCACAGATAGGTGTTCGCCGGATTTTCGTATTGGGCTTTATATATATTGCTTGTTCCTCGTACGCATTCATCTAGACTGAATTGGCGGGGTTCACTACTTTCTTCCGCTCTCACTTCGGAGCACAGATAGGTGTTCGCCTGATTTTCGTATTGGGCTTTATATATATTGCTTGTTCCTCGTACACATTCATCTTGACTGAATTGGCGAGGTTCGCTACTTTCTTCCGCTCTCATTTCGGAGCACAGATAGGTGTTTGCCTGATTTTCGTATTGGACTTTATATATATTGCTTGTTCCTCGTACGCATTCATCTAGACTGAATTGGCGGGGTTCGCTACTTTCTTCCGCTCCCATTTCGGAGCACAGATAGGTGTTCGCCATATTTTCGTATTGGACTTTATATATATTGCTTGTTCCTCGTACGCATTCATCTAGACTGAATTGGCGGGGTTCGCTACTTTATTCCGCTCCCATTTCGGAGCACAGATAGGCGTTCGCCTGATTTTCGTATTGGGCGTTAAATATATTGCTTGTTCCTCATACTCATTCATCTAGACTGAATTGGCGGGTTTCGCTAATTTCTTGCGCTCCCATTTCGGAGCACACATAGGTGTTCGCCTGATTTTCGTATTGGGCTTTATATATATTGCTTGTTCCTCGTACGCATTCATCTAGACTGAATTGGCGGGGTTCACTACTTTCTTCCGCTCTCATTTCGGAGCACAGATAGGTTTTCGCCTGATTTTCGTATTGGGCTTTATATATATTGCTTGTTCCTCGTACGCATTCATCTAGACTGAATTGGCGGGGTTCGCTACTTTCTTCCGCTCTCATTTCGGAGCACAGATAGGTGTTCGCCTGATTTTCGTATTGGACTTTATATATATTGCTTGTTCCTCGTACACATTCATCTAGACTGAATTGGCGGGGTTCGCTACTTTCTTCCGCTCTCATTTCGGAGCACAGATAGATGTTCGCCTGATTTTCGTATTGGGCTTTATATATATTGCTTGTTCCTCATACTCATTCATCTAGACTGAATTGGCGGGGTTCGCTAATTTCTTGCGCTCCCATTTCGGAGCACAGATAGGTGTTCGCCTGATTTTCGTATTTGACTTTATATATATTGCTTGTTCCTCGTACGCATTCATCTAGACTGAATTGGCGGGGTTCGCTACTTTCTTCCGCTCCCATTTCGGAGCACAGATAGGCGTTCGCCTGATTTTCGTATTGGGCGTTAAATATATTGCTTGTTCCTCATACTCATTCATCTAGACTGAATTGGCGGGGTTCGCTATTTTCTTGCGCTCCCATTTCGGAGCACAGATAGGTGTTCGCCTGATTTTCGTATTGGGCTTTATATATATTGCTTGTTCCTCATACTCATTCATCTAGACTGAATTGGCGGGGTTCGCTACTTTCTTCCGCTCTCATTTCGGAGCACAGATAGGTGTTCGCCTGATTTTCGTATCGGACTTTATATATTTTGCTTGTTCCTCGTACGCATTCATCTAGATTGAATTGGCGGGGTTCACTACTTTTTTCCGCTCTCATTTCGGAGCACAGATAGGTGTTCGCCTGATTTTCGTATTGGGCTTTATATATATTGCTTGTTCCTCGTACGCATTCATCTAGACTGAATTGGCGGGGTTCGCTACTTTCTTCCGCTCCCATTTCGGAGCACAGATAGGCGTTCGCCTGATTTTCGTATTGGGCGTTAAATATATTGCTTGTTCCTCATACTCATTCATCTAGACTGAATTGGCGGGGTTCGCTAATTTCTTGCGCTCCCATTTCGGAGCACACATAGGTGTTCGCCTGATTTTCGTATTGGGCTTTATATATATTGCTTGTTCCTCGTACGCATTCATCTAGACTGAATTGGCGGGGTTCACTACTTTCTTCCGCTCTCATTTCGGAGCACAGATAGGTGTTCGCCTGATTTTCGTATTGGGCTTTATATATATTGCTTGTTCCTCATACTCATTCATCTAGACTGAATTGGCGGGGTTCGCTACTTTCTTCCGCTCTCATTTCGGAGCACAGATAGGTGTTCGCCTGATTTTCGTATTGGGCTTTATATATATTGCTTGTTCCTCGTACGCATTCATCTAGACTGAATTGGCGGGGTTCGCTACTTTCTTCCGCTCTCATTTCGGAGCACAGATAGGTGTTCGCCTGATTTTCGTATTGGACTTTATATATATTGCTTGTTCCTCGTACGCATTCATCTAGACTGAATTGGCGGGTTCGCTACTTTCTTCCGCTCCCATTTCGGAGCACAGATAGGCGTTCGCCTGATTTTCGTATTGGGCGTTAAATATATTGCTTGTTCCTCATACTCATTCATCTAGACTGAATTGGCGGGTTTCGCTAATTTCTTGCGCTCCCATTTCGGAGCACACATAGGTGTTCGCCTGATTTTCGTATTGGGCTTTATATATATTGCTTGTTCCTCGTACGCATTCATCTAGACTGAATTGGCGGGGTTCACTACTTTCTTCCGCTCTCATTTCGGAGCACAGATAGGTTTTCGCCTGATTTTCGTATTGGGCTTTATATATATTGCTTGTTCCTCGTACGCATTCATCTAGACTGAATTGGCGGGGTTCACTACTTTCTTCCGCTCTCACTTTGGAGCACAGATAGGGGTTCGCCTGATTTTCGTATTGGACTTTATATATATTGCTTGTTCCTCGTACGCATTCATCTAGACTGAATTGGCGGGTTCGCTACTTTCTTCCGCTCCCATTTCGGAGCACAGATAGGCGTTCGCCTGATTTTCGTATTGGGCGTTAAATATATTGCTTGTTCCTCATACTCATTCATCTAGACTGAATTGGCGGGTTTCGCTAATTTCTTGCGCTCCCATTTCGGAGCACACATAGGTGTTCGCCTGATTTTCGTATTGGGCTTTATATATATTGCTTGTTCCTCATACTCATTCATCTAGACTGAATTGGCGGGGTTCGCTACTTTCTTCCGCTCCCATTTCGGAGCACAGATAGGTGTTCGCCTGATTTTCGTATTGGGCTTTATATATATTGCTTGTTCCTCGTACGCATTCATCTAGACTGAATTGGCGGGGTTCACTACTTTCTTCCGCTCTCACTTTGGAGCACAGATAGGGGTTCGCCTGATTTTCGTATTGGGCTTTATATATATTGCTTGTTCATCATACTCATTCATCTAGACTGAATTGGCGGGGTTCGCTACATTCTTCCGCTCCCATTTCGGAGCACAGATAGGTGTTCGCCTGATTTTCGTATTGGGCTTAAAATATATTGGTAGTTCCTCGTACGCATTCATCTAGACTGAATTGGCGGGGTTCGCTAATTTCTTGCGCTCCCATTTCGGGGCACAGATAGGTGTTCGCCTGATTTTCGTATTGGGCTTTATATATATTGCTTGTTCCTCATACTCATTCATCTAGACTGAATTGGCGGGGTTCGCTACTTTCTTCCGCTCTCATTTCGGAGCACAGATAGTTGTTCGCCTGATTTTCGTATTGGGCTTTATATATATTGCTTGTTCCTCGTACGCATTCATCTAGACTGAATTGGCGGGGTTCGCTACTTTCTTCCGCTCTCATTTCGGAGCACAGATAGGTGTTCGCCTGATTTTCGTATTGGACTTTATATATATTGCTTGTTCCTCGTACGCATTCATCTAGACTGAATTGGCGGGGTTCGCTACTTTCTTCCGCTCCCATTTCGGAGCACAGATAGGTGTTCGCCATATTTTCGTATTGGACTTTATATATATTGCTTGTTCCTCGTACGCATTCATCTAGACTGAATTGGCGGGGTTCGCTACTTTATTCCGCTCCCATTTCGGAGCACAGATAGGCGTTCGCCTGATTTTCGTATTGGGCGTTAAATATATTGCTTGTTCCTCATACTCATTCATCTAGACTGAATTGGCGGGTTTCGCTAATTTCTTGCGCTCCCATTTCGGAGCACACATAGGTGTTCGCCTGATTTTCGTATTGGGCTTTATATATATTGCTTGTTCCTCGTACGCATTCATCTAGACTGAATTGGCGGGGTTCACTACTTTCTTCCGCTCTCATTTCGGAGCACAGATAGGTTTTCGCCTGATTTTCGTATTGGGCTTTATATATATTGCTTGTTCCTCGTACGCATTCATCTAGACTGAATTGGCGGGGTTCGCTACTTTCTTCCGCTCTCATTTCGGAGCACAGATAGGTGTTCGCCTGATTTTCGTATTGGACTTTATATATATTGCTTGTTCCTCGTACACATTCATCTAGACTGAATTGGCGGGGTTCGCTACTTTCTTCCGCTCTCATTTCGGAGCACAGATAGATGTTCGCCTGATTTTCGTATTGGGCTTTATATATATTGCTTGTTCCTCATACTCATTCATCTAGACTGAATTGGCGGGGTTCGCTAATTTCTTGCGCTCCCATTTCGGAGCACAGATAGGTGTTCGCCTGATTTTCGTATTTGACTTTATATATATTGCTTGTTCCTCGTACGCATTCATCTAGACTGAATTGGCGGGGTTCGCTACTTTCTTCCGCTCCCATTTCGGAGCACAGATAGGCGTTCGCCTGATTTTCGTATTGGGCGTTAAATATATTGCTTGTTCCTCATACTCATTCATCTAGACTGAATTGGCGGGGTTCGCTATTTTCTTGCGCTCCCATTTCGGAGAACAGATAGGTGTTCGCCTGATTTTCGTATTGGGCTTTATATATATTGCTTGTTCCTCATACTCATTCATCTAGACTGAATTGGCGGGGTTCGCTACTTTCTTCCGCTCTCATTTCGGAGCACAGATAGGTGTTCGCCTGATTTTCGTATCGGACTTTATATATTTTGCTTGTTCCTCGTACGCATTCATCTAGACTGAATTGGCGGGGTTCACTACTTTTTTCCGCTCTCATTTCGGAGCACAGATAGGTGTTCGCCTGATTTTCGTATTGGGCTTTATATATATTGCTTGTTCCTCGTACGCATTCATCTAGACTGAATTGGCGGGGTTCGCTACTTTCTTCCGCTCCCATTTCGGAGCACAGATAGGCGTTCGCCTGATTTTCGTATTGGGCGTTAAATATATTGCTTGTTCCTCATACTCATTCATCTAGACTGAATTGGCGGGGTTCGCTAATTTCTTGCGCTCCCATTTCGGAGCACACATAGGTGTTCGCCTGATTTTCGTATTGGGCTTTATATATATTGCTTGTTCCTCGTACGCATTCATCTAGACTGAATTGGCGGGGTTCACTACTTTCTTCCGCTCTCATTTCGGAGCACAGATAGGTGTTCGCCTGATTTTCGTATTGGGCTTTATATATATTGCTTGTTCCTCATACTCATTCATCTAGACTGAATTGGCGGGGTTCGCTACTTTCTTCCGCTCTCATTTCGGAGCACAGATAGGTGTTCGCCTGATTTTCGTATTGGGCTTCATATATATTGCTTGTTCCTCGTACGCATTCATCTAGACTGAATTGGCGGGGTTCGCTACTTTCTTCCGCTCTCATTTCGGAGCACAGATAGGTGTTCGCCTGATTTTCGTATTGGACTTTATATATATTGCTTGTTCCTCGTACGCATTCATCTAGACTGAATTGGCGGGTTCGCTACTTTCTTCCGCTCCCATTTCGGAGCACAGATAGGCGTTCGCCTGATTTTCGTATTGGGCGTTAAATATATTGCTTGTTCCTCATACTCATTCATCTAGACTGAATTGGCGGGTTTCGCTAATTTCTTGCGCTCCCATTTCGGAGCACACATAGGTGTTCGCCTGATTTTCGTATTGGGCTTTATATATATTGCTTGTTCCTCGTACGCATTCATCTAGACTGAATTGGCGGGGTTCACTACTTTCTTCCGCTCTCATTTCGGAGCACAGATAGGTTTTCGCCTGATTTTCGTATTGGGCTTTATATATATTGCTTGTTCCTCATACTCATTCATCTAGACTGAATTGGCGGGGTTCGCTACTTTCTTCCGCTCCCATTTCGGAGCACAGATAGGTGTTCGCCTGATTTTCGTATTGGGCTTTATATATATTGCTTGTTCCTCGTACGCATTCATCTAGACTGAATTGGCGGGGTTCACTACTTTCTTCCGCTCTCACTTTGGAGCACAGATAGGTGTTCGCCTGATTTTCGTATTGGGCTTTATATATATTGCTTGTTCATCATACTCATTCATCTAGACTGAATTGGCGGGGTTCGCTACTTTCTTCCGCTCCCATTTCGGAGCACAGATAGGTGTTCGCCTGATTTTCGTATTGGGCTTAAAATATATTGGTAGTTCCTCGTACGCATTCATCTAGACTGAATTGGCGGGGTTCGCTAATTTCTTGCGCTCCCATTTCGGGGCACAGATAGGTGTTCGCCTGATTTTCGTATTGGGCTTTATATATATTGCTTGTTCCTCATACTCATTCATCTAGACTGAATTGGCGGGGTTCGCTACTTTCTTCCGCTCTCATTTCGGAGCACAGATAGTTGTTCGCCTGATTTTCGTATTGGGCTTTATATATATTGCTTGTTCCTCGTACGCATTCATCTAGACTGAATTGGCGGGGTTCGCTACTTTCTTCCGCTCTCATTTCGGAGCACAGATAGGTGTTCGCCTGATTTTCGTATTGGACTTTATATATATTGCTTGTTCCTCGTACACATTCATCTAGACTGAATTGGCGGGGTTCGCTACTTTCTTCCGCTCTCATTTCGGAGCACAGATAGATGTTCGCCTGATTTTCGTATTGGGCTTTATATATATTGCTTGTTCCTCATACTCATTCATCTAGACTGAATTGGCGGGGTTCGCTAATTTCTTGCGCTCCCATTTCGGAGCACAGATAGGTGTTCGCCTGATTTTCGTATTTGACTTTATATATATTGCTTGTTCCTCGTACGCATTCATCTAGACTGAATTGGCGGGGTTCGCTACTTTCTTCCGCTCCCATTTCGGAGCACAGATAGGCATTCGCATGATTTTCGTATTGGACGTTAAATATATTGCTTGTTCCTCATACTCATTCATCTAGACTGAATTGGCGGGGTTCGCTACTTTCTTCCGCTCTCATTTCGGAGCACAGATAGGTGTTCGCCTGATTTTCGTATTGGGCTTTATATATATTGCTTGTTCCTCGTACGCATTCATCTAGACTGAATTGGCGGGGTTCGCTACTTTCTTCCGCTCTCATTTCGGAGCACAGATAGGTGTTCGCCTGATTTTCGTATTGGACTTTATGTATATTGCTTGTTCCTCGTACGCATTCATCTAGACTGAATTGGCGGGTTCGCTACTTTCTTCCGCTCCCATTTCGGAGCACAGATAGGCGTTCGCCTGATTTTCGTATTGGGCGTTAAATATATTGCTTGTTCCTCATACTCATTCATCTAGACTGAATTGGCGGGTTTCGCTAATTTCTTGCGCTCCCATTTCGGAGCACACATAGGTGTTCGCCTGATTTTCGTATTGGGCTTTATATATATTGCTTGTTCATCATACTCATTCATCTAGACTGAATTGGCGGGGTTCGCTACTTTCTTCCGCTCCCATTTCGGAGCACAGATAGGTGTTCGCCTGATTTTCGTATTGGGCTTTATATATATTGCTTGTTCCTCGTACGCATTCATCTAGACTGAATTGGCGGGGTTCACTACTTTCTTCCGCTCTCACTTTGGAGCACAGATAGGTGTTCGCCTGATTTTCGTATTGGGCTTTATATATATTGCTTGTTCATCATACTCATTCATCTAGACTGAATTGGCGGGGTTCGCTACTTTCTTCCGCTCCCATTTCGGAGCACAGATAGGTGTTCGCCTGATTTTCGTATTGGGCTTAAAATATATTGGTAGTTCCTCGTACGCATTCATCTAGACTGAATTGGGGGGGTTCGCTAATTTCTTGCGCTCCCATTTCGGGGCACAGATAGGTGTTCGCCTGATTTTCGTATTGGGCTTTATATATATTGCTTGTTCCTCATACTCATTCATCTAGACTGAATTGGCGGGGTTCGCTACTTTCTTCCGCTCTCATTTCGGAGCACAGATAGTTGTTCGCCTGATTTTCGTATTGGGATTTATATATATTGCTTGTTCCTCGTACGCATTCATCTAGACTGAATTGGCGGGGTTCGCTACTTTCTTCCGCTCTCATTTCGGAGCACAGATAGGTGTTCGCCTGATTTTCGTATTGGACTTTATATATATTGCTTGTTCCTCGTACACATTCATCTAGACTTAATTGGCGGGGTTCGCTACTTTCTTCCGCTCTCATTTCGGAGCACAGATAGATGTTCGCCTGATTTTCGTATTGGGCTTTATATATATTGCTTGTTCCTCATACTCATTCATCTAGACTGAATTGGCGGGGTTCGCTAATTTCTTGCGCTCCCATTTCGGAGCACAGATAGGTGTTCGCCTGATTTTCGTATTTGACTTTATATATATTGCTTGTTCCTCGTACGCATTCATCTAGACTGAATTGGCGGGGTTCGCTACTTTCTTCCGCTCCCATTTCGGAGCACAGATAGGCGTTCGCCTGATTTTCGTATTGGGCGTTAAATATATTGCTTGTTCCTCATACTCATTCATCTAGACTGAATTGGCGGGGTTCGCTATTTTCTTGCGCTCCCATTTCGGAGCACAGATAGGTGTTCGCCTGATTTTCGTATTGGGCTTTATATATATTGCTTGTTCCTCATACTCATTCATCTAGACTGAATTGGCGGGGTTCGCTACTTTCTTCCGCTCTCATTTCGGAGCACAGATAGGTGTTCGCCTGATTTTCGTATCGGACTTTATATATTTTGCTTGTTCCTCGTACGCATTCATCTAGACTGAATTGGCGGGGTTCACTACTTTTTTCCGCTCTCATTTCGGAGCACAGATAGGTGTTCGCCTGATTTTCGTATTGGGCTTTATATATATTGCTTGTTCCTCGTACGCATTCATCTAGACTGAATTGGCGGGGTTCGCTACTTTCTTCCGCTCCCATTTCGGAGCACAGATAGGCGTTCGCCTGATTTTCGTATTGGGCGTTAAATATATTGCTTGTTCCTCATACTCATTCATCTAGACTGAATTGGCGGGGTTCGCTAATTTCTTGCGCTCCCATTTCGGAGCACACATAGGTGTTCGCCTGATTTTCGTATTGGGCTTTATATATATTGCTTGTTCATCATACTCATTCATCTAGACTGAATTGGCGGGGTTCGCTACTTTCTTCCGCTCCCATTTCGGAGCACAGATAGGTGTTCGCCTGATTTTCGTATTGGGCTTTATATATATTGCTTGTTCCTCGTACGCATTCATCTAGACTGAATTGGCGGGGTTCACTACTTTCTTCCGCTCTCACTTTGGAGCACAGATAGGTGTTCGCCTGATTTTCGTATTGGGCTTTATATATATTGCTTGTTCATCATACTCATTCATCTAGACTGAATTGGCGGGGTTCGCTACTTTCTTCCGCTCCCATTTCGGAGCACAGATAGGTGTTCGCCTGATTTTCGTATTGGGCTTAAAATATATTGGTAGTTCCTCGTACGCATTCATCTAGACTGAATTGGCGGGGTTCGCTAATTTCTTGCGCTCCCATTTCGGGGCACAGATAGGTGTTCGCCTGATTTTCGTATTGGGCTTTATATATATTGCTTGTTCCTCATACTCATTCATCTAGACTGAATTGGCGGGGTTCGCTACTTTCTTCCGCTCTCATTTCGGAGCACAGATAGTTGTTCGCCTGATTTTCGTATTGGGATTTATATATATTGCTTGTTCCTCGTACGCATTCATCTAGACTGAATTGGCGGGGTTCGCTACTTTCTTCCGCTCTCATTTCGGAGCACAGATAGGTGTTCGCCTGATTTTCGTATTGGACTTTATATATATTGCTTGTTCCTCGTACACATTCATCTAGACTTAATTGGCGGGGTTCGCTACTTTCTTCCGCTCTCATTTCGGAGCACAGATAGATGTTCGCCTGATTTTCGTATTGGGCTTTATATATATTGCTTGTTCCTCATACTCATTCATCTAGACTGAATTGGCGGGGTTCGCTAATTTCTTGCGCTCCCATTTCGGAGCACAGATAGGTGTTCGCCTGATTTTCGTATTTGACTTTATATATATTGCTTGTTCCTCGTACGCATTCATCTAGACTGAATTGGCGGGGTTCGCTACTTTCTTCCGCTCCCATTTCGGAGCACAGATAGGCGTTCGCCTGATTTTCGTATTGGGCGTTAAATATATTGCTTGTTCCTCATACTCATTCATCTAGACTGAATTGGCGGGGTTCGCTATTTTCTTGCGCTCCCATTTCGGAGCACAGATAGGTGTTCGCCTGATTTTCGTATTGGGCTTTATATATATTGCTTGTTCCTCATACTCATTCATCTAGACTGAATTGGCGGGGTTCGCTACTTTCTTCCGCTCTCATTTCGGAGCACAGATAGGTGTTCGCCTGATTTTCGTATCGGACTTTATATATTTTGCTTGTTCCTCGTACGCATTCATCTAGACTGAATTGGCGGGGTTCACTACTTTTTTCCGCTCTCATTTCGGAGCACAGATAGGTGTTCGCCTGATTTTCGTATTGGGCTTTATATATATTGCTTGTTCCTCGTACGCATTCATCTAGACTGAATTGGCGGGGTTCGCTACTTTCTTCCGCTCCCATTTCGGAGCACAGATAGGCGTTCGCCTGATTTTCGTATTGGGCGTTAAATATATTGCTTGTTCCTCATACTCATTCATCTAGACTGAATTGGCGGGGTTCGCTAATTTCTTGCGCTCCCATTTCGGAGCACACATAGGTGTTCGCCTGATTTTCGTATTGGGCTTTATATATATTGCTTGTTCCTCGTACGCATTCATCTAGACTGAATTGGCGGGGTTCACTACTTTCTTCCGCTCTCATTTCGGAGCACAGATAGGTGTTCGCCTGATTTTCGTATTGGGCTTTATATATATTGCTTGTTCCTCATACTCATTCATCTAGACTGAATTGGCGGGGTTCGCTACTTTCTTCCGCTCCCATTTCGGAGCACAGATAGGTGTTCGCCTGATTTTCGTATTGGACTTTATATATATTGCTTGTTCCTCGTACGCATTCATCTAGACTGAATTGGCGGGGTTCGCTACTTTCTTCCGCTCCCATTTCGGAGCACAGATAGGCGTTCGCCTGATTTTCGTATTGGGCTTTATATATATTGCTTGTTCCTCATACTCATTCATCAAGAGTGAATTGGCGGGGTTCGCTAATTTCTTGCGCTCCCATTTCGGAGCACAGATAGGTGTTCGCCTGATTTTCGTATTGGGCGTTAAATATATTGCTTGTTCCTCATACTCATTCATCTAGACTGAATTGGCGGGGTTCGCTACTTTCTTCCGCTCTCATTTCGGAGCACAGATAGGTGTTCGCCTGATTTTCGTATTGGACTTTATATATATTGCTTGTTCCTCGTACGCATTCATCTAGACTGAATTGGCGGGGTTCGCTACTTTCTTCCGCTCTCATTTCGGAGCACAGATAGGTGTTCGCCTGATTTTCGTATTGGACTTTATATATATTGCTTGTTCCTCGTACGCATTCATCTAGACTGAATTGGCGGGGTTCACTACATTCTTCCGCTCCCATTTCGGAGCACAGATAGGCGTTCGCCTGATTTTCGTATTGGGCTTTATATATATTGCTTGTTCATCATACTCATTCATCTAGACTGAATTGGCGGGGTTCGCTACTTTCTTCCGCTCCCATTTCGGAGCACAGATAGGTGTTCGCCTGATTTTCGTATTGGGCTTTATATATATTGCTTGTTCCTCGTACGCATTCATCTAGACTGAATTGGCGGGGTTCACTACTTTCTTCCGCTCTCACTTTGGAGCACAGATAGGTGTTCGCCTGATTTTCGTATTGGGCTTTATATATATTGCTTGTTCATCATACTCATTCATCTAGACTGAATTGGCGGGGTTCGCTACTTTCTTCCGCTCCCATTTCGGAGCACAGATAGGTGTTCGCCTGATTTTCGTATTGGGCTTAAAATATATTGGTAGTTCCTCGTACGCATTCATCTAGACTGAATTGGCGGGGTTCGCTAATTTCTTGCGCTCCCATTTCGGGGCACAGATAGGTGTTCGCCTGATTTTCGTATTGGGCTTTATATATATTGCTTGTTCCTCATACTCATTCATCTAGACTGAATTGGCGGGGTTCGCTACTTTCTTCCGCTCTCATTTCGGAGCACAGATAGTTGTTCGCCTGATTTTCGTATTGGGCTTTATATATATTGCTTGTTCCTCGTACGCATTCATCTAGACTGAATTGGCGGGGTTCGCTACTTTCTTCCGCTCTCATTTCGGAGCACAGATAGGTGTTCGCCTGATTTTCGTATTGGACTTTATATATATTGCTTGTTCCTCGTACACATTCATCTAGACTTAATTGGCGGGGTTCGCTACTTTCTTCCGCTCTCATTTCGGAGCACAGATAGATGTTCGCCTGATTTTCGTATTGGGCTTTATATATATTGCTTGTTCCTCATACTCATTCATCTAGACTGAATTGGCGGGGTTCGCTAATTTCTTGCGCTCCCATTTCGGAGCACAGATAGGTGTTCGCCTGATTTTCGTATTTGACTTTATATATATTGCTTGTTCCTCGTACGCATTCATCTAGACTGAATTGGCGGGGTTCGCTACTTTCTTCCGCTCCCATTTCGGAGCACAGATAGGCGTTCGCCTGATTTTCGTATTGGGCGTTAAATATATTGCTTGTTCCTCATACTCATTCATCTAGACTGAATTGGCGGGGTTCGCTATTTTCTTGCGCTCCCATTTCGGAGCACAGATAGGTGTTCGCCTGATTTTCGTATTGGGCTTTATATATATTGCTTGTTCCTCATACTCATTCATCTAGACTGAATTGGCGGGGTTCGCTACTTTCTTCCGCTCTCATTTCGGAGCACAGATAGGTGTTCGCCTGATTTTCGTATCGGACTTTATATATTTTGCTTGTTCCTCGTACGCATTCATCTAGACTGAATTGGCGGGGTTCACTACTTTTTTCCGCTCTCATTTCGGAGCACAGATAGGTGTTCGCCTGATTTTCGTATTGGGCTTTATATATATTGCTTGTTCCTCGTACGCATTCATCTAGACTGAATTGGCGGGGTTCGCTACTTTCTTCCGCTCCCATTTCGGAGCACAGATAGGCGTTCGCCTGATTTTCGTATTGGGCGTTAAATATATTGCTTGTTCCTCATACTCATTCATCTAGACTGAATTGGCGGGGTTCGCTAATTTCTTGCGCTCCCATTTCGGAGCACACATAGGTGTTCGCCTGATTTTCGTATTGGGCTTTATATATATTGCTTGTTCCTCGTACGCATTCATCTAGACTGAATTGGCGGGGTTCACTACTTTCTTCCGCTCTCATTTCGGAGCACAGATAGGTGTTCGCCTGATTTTCGTATTGGGCTTTATATATATTGCTTGTTCCTCATACTCATTCATCTAGACTGAATTGGCGGGGTTCGCTACTTTCTTCCGCTCCCATTTCGGAGCACAGATAGGTGTTCGCCTGATTTTCGTATTGGACTTTATATATATTGCTTGTTCCTCGTACGCATTCATCTAGACTGAATTGGCGGGGTTCGCTACTTTCTTCCGCTCCCATTTCGGAGCACAGATAGGCGTTCGCCTGATTTTCGTATTGGGCTTTATATATATTGCTTGTTCCTCATACTCATTCATCAAGAGTGAATTGGCGGGGTTCGCTAATTTCTTGCGCTCCCATTTCGGAGCACAGATAGGTGTTCGCCTGATTTTCGTATTGGGCGTTAAATATATTGCTTGTTCCTCATACTCATTCATCTAGACTGAATTGGCGGGGTTCGCTACTTTCTTCCGCTCTCATTTCGGAGCACAGATAGGTGTTCGCCTGATTTTCGTATTGGACTTTATATATATTGCTTGTTCCTCGTACGCATTCATCTAGACTGAATTGGCGGGGTTCGCTACTTTCTTCCGCTCTCATTTCGGAGCACAGATAGGTGTTCGCCTGATTTTCGTATTGGACTTTATATATATTGCTTGTTCCTCGTACGCATTCATCTAGACTGAATTGGCGGGGTTCACTACATTCTTCCGCTCCCATTTCGGAGCACAGATAGGCGTTCGCCTGATTTTCGTATTGGGCGTTAAATATATTGCTTGTTCCTCATACTCACTCATCTAGACTGAATTGGCGGGGTTCGCTAATTTCTTGCGCTCCCATTTCGGAGCACAGATAGGCGTTCGCCTGATTTTCGTATTGGGCTTTATATATATTGCTTGTTCCTCATACTCATTCATCTAGACTGAACTGGCGGGGTTCGCTACTTTCTTCCGCTCTCATTTCGGAGCACAGATAGGTGTTCGCCTGATTTTCGTATTGGACTTTATATATATTGCTTGTTCCTCGTACGCATTCTTCTAGACTGAATTGGCGGGGTTCGCTACTTTCTTCCGCTCTCATTTCGGAGCACAGATAGGTGTTCGCCTGATTTTCGTATTGGGCTTCATATATATTGCTTGTTCCTCGTACGCATTCATCTAGACTGAATTGGCGGGGTTTGCTACTTTCTTCCGCTCCCATTTCGGAGCACAGATAGGCGTTCGCCTGATTTTCGTATTGGGCGTTAAATATATTGCTTGTTCCTCATACTCATTCATCTAGACTGAATTGGCGGGGTTCGCTAATTTCTTGCGCTCCTATTTCGGAGCACAGATAGGTGTTCGCCTGATTTTCGTATTGGGCTTTAAATATATTGCTTGTTCCTCGTACGCATTCATCTAGACTGAATTGGCGGGGTTCGCTACTTTCTTCCGCTCCCATTTCGGAGCACAGATAGGCGTTCGCCTGATTTTCGTATTGGGCGTTAAATATATTGCTTGTTCCTCATACTCATTCATCTAGACTGAATTGGCGGGGTTCGCTAATTTCTTGCGCTCCCATTTCGGAGCACAGATAGGTGTTCGCCTGATTTTCGTATTGGGCTTTATATATATTGCTTGTTCCTCATACTCATTCATCTAGACTGAATTGGCGGGGTTCGCTAATTTCTTGCGCTCCCATTTCGGAGCACAGATAGGTGTTCGCCTGATTTTCGTATTGGGCTTTATATATATATTGCTTGTTCCTCGTACGCATTCATCTAGACTGAATTGGCGGGGTTCACTACTTTCTTCCGCTCCCATTTCGGAGCACAGATAGGCCTTCGCCTGATTTTCGTATTGGGCGTTAAATATATTGCTTGTTCCTCATACTCATTCATCTAGACTGAATTGGCGGGGTTCGCTAATTTCTTGCGCTCCCATTTCGGAGCACAGATAGGTGTTCGCCTGATTTTCGTACTGGACTTTATATATATTGCTTGTTCCTCGTACGCATTCATCTAGACTGAATTGGCGGGGTTCGCTGCTTTCTTCCGCTCTCATTTCGGAGCACAGATAGGTGTTCGCCTGATTTTCGTATTGGGCTTTATATATATTGCTTGTTCCTCATACTCATTCATCTAGACTGAATTGGCGGTGTTCGCTAATTTCTTGCGCTCCCATTTCGGAGCACAGATAGGTGTTCGCCTGATTTTCGTATTGGACTTTATATATATTGCTTGTTCCTCGTACGCATTCATCTAGACTGAATTGGCGGGGTTCGCTACTTTCTTCCGCTCCCATTTCGGAGCACAGATAGGCGTTCGCCTGATTTTCGTATTGGGCGTTAAATATATTGCTTGTTCCTCATACTCATTCATCTAGACTGAATTGGCGGGGTTCGCTAATTTCTTGCGCTCCCATTTCGGAGCACAGATAGGTGTTCGCCTGATTTTCGTATTGGGCTTTATATATATTCCTTGTTCCTCATACTCATACATCTAGACTGAATTGGCGGGGTTCGCTACTTTCTTCCGCTCTCATTTCGGAGCACAGATAGGTGTTCGCCTGATTTTCGCATTGGACTTTATATATATTGCTTGTTCCTCGTACGCATTCATCTAGACTGAATTGGCGGGGTTCGCTACTTTCTTCCGCTCCCATTTCGGAGCACAGATAGGCGTTCGCCTGATTTTCGTATTGGGCATTAAATATATTGCTTGTTCCTCATACTCATTCATCTAGACTGAATTGGCCGGGTTCGCTAATTTCTTGCGCTCCCATTTCGGAGCACAGATAGGTGTTCGCCTGATTTTCGTATCGGACTTTATATATATTGCTTGTTCCTCGTACTCATTCATCTAGACTGAATTGGCGGGGTTCGCTACTTTTTTCCGCTCTCATTTCGGAGCACAGATAGGTGTTCGCCTGATTTTCGTATCGGACTTTATATATATTGCTTGTTCCTCGTACGCATTCATCTAGACTGAATTGGCGGGGTTCACTACTTTTTTCCGCTCTCATTTCGGAGCACAGATAGGTGTTCGCCTGATTTTCGTATTGGGCTTTATATATATTGCTTGTTCCTCGTACGCATTCATCTAGACTGAATTGGCGGGGTTCGCTACTTTCTTCCGCTCCCATTTCGGAGCACAGATAGGCGTTCGCCTGATTTTCGTATTGGGCGTTAAATATATTGCTTGTTCCTCATACTCATTCATCTAGACTGAATTGGCGGGGTTCGCTACTTTCTTCCGCTCTCATTTCGGAGCACAGATAGGTGTTCGCCTGATTTTCGTATTGGGCTTTATATATAGTGCTTGTTCCTCGTACGCATTCATCTAGACTGAATTGGCGGGGTTCGCTACTTTCTTCCGCCCTCATTTCGGAGCACAGATAGGTGTTCGCCTGATTTTCGTATTGGACTTTATATATATTGCTTGTTCCTCGTACGCATTCATCTAGACTGAATTGGCGGGGTTCGCTACTTTCTTCCGCTCTCATTTCGGAGCACAGATAGGTGTTCGCCTGATTTTCGTATTGGGCTTTATATAAATTGCTTGTTCCTCATACTCATTCATCTAGACTGAATTGGCGGGGTTCGCTACTTTCTTCCGCCCTCATTTCGGAGCACAGATAGGCTTTCGCCTGATTTTCGTATTGGGCGTGAAATATATTGCTTGTTCCTCATACTCATTCATCTAGACTGAATTGGCGGGGTTCGCTACTTTCTTCCGCTCTCATTTCGGAGCACAGATAGGCGTTCGCCTGATTTTCGTATTGGGCGTTAAATATATTGCTTCTTCCTCATACTCATTCATCTAGACTGAATTGGCGGGGTTCGCTACTTTCTTCCGCTCCCATTTCGGAGCACAGATAGGCGTTCGCCTGATTTTCGTATTGGGCTTTATATATATTGCTTGTTCCTCATACTCATTCATCTAGACTGAATTGGCGGGGTTCGCTACTTTCTTCCGCTCTCATTTCGGAGCACAGATAGGTGTTCGCCTGATTTTCGTATTTTACTTTATATATATTGCTTGTTCCTCGTACGCATTCATCTAGAATGAATTGGCGGGGTTCGCTACTTTCTTCCATTCTCATTTCGGAGCACAGATAGGTGTTCGCCTGATTTTCGTATTGGGCTTTATATATATTGCTTGTTCCTCGTACGCATTCATCTAGACTGAATTGGCGGGGTTCGCTACTTTCTTCCGCTCCCATTTCGGAGCACAGATAGGCGTTCGCCTGATTTTCGTATTGGGCGTTAAATATATTGCTTGTTCCTCATACTCATTCATCTAGACTGAATTGGCGGGGTTCGCTAATTTCTTGCGCTCCCATTTCGGAGCACAGATAGGTGTTCGCCTGATTTTCGTATTGGGCTTTATATATATTGCTTGTTCCTCATACTCATTCATCTAGACTGAATTGGCGGGGTTCGCTAATTTCTTGCGCTCCCATTTCGGAGCACAGATAGGTGTTCGCCTGATTTTCGTATTGGGCTTTATATATATTGCTTGTTCCTCGTACGCATTCATCTAGACTAAATTGGCGGGGTTCGCTACTTTCTTCGCTCTCATTTCGGAGCACAGATAGGTGTTCGCCTGATTTTCGTATGGGCTTTATATATATTGCTTGTTCCTCGTACGCATTCATCTAGACTGAATTGGCGGGGTTCGCTACTTTCTTCCGCTCCCATTTCGGAGCACAGATAGGCGTTCGCCTGATTTTCGTATTGGGCGTTAAATATATTGCTTGTTCCTCATACTCATTCATCTAGACTGAATTGGCGGGGTTCGCTAATTTCTTGCGCTCCCATTTCGGAGCACAGATAGGTGTTCGCCTGATTTTCGTACTGGACTTTATATATATTGCTTGTTCCTCGTACGCATTCATCTAGACTGAATTGGCGGGGTTCGCTGCTTTCTTCCGCTCTCATTTCGGAGCACAGATAGGTGTTCGCCTGATTTTCGTATTGGGCTTTATATATATTGCTTGTTCCTCATACTCATTCATCTAGACTGAATTGGCGGTGTTCGCTAATTTCTTGCGCTCCCATTTCGGAGCACAGATAGGTGTTCGCCTGATTTTCGTATTGGACTTTATATATATTGCTTGTTCCTCGTGCGCATTCATCTAGACTGAATTGGCGGGGTTCGCTACTTTCTTCCGCTCCCATTTCGGAGCACAGATAGGCGTTCGCCTGATTTTCGTATTGGGCGTTAAATATATTGCTTGTTCCTCATACTCATTCATCTAGACTGAATTGGCGGGGTTCGCTACTTTCTTCCGCTCTCATTTCCGAGCACAGATAGGTGTTCGCCTGATTTTCGCATTGGACTTTATATATATTGCTTGTTCCTCGTACGCATTCATCTAGACTGAATTGGCGGGGTTCACTACTTTTTTCCGCTCCCATTTCGGAGCACAGATAGGCGTTCGCCTGATTTTCGTATTGGGCGTTAAATATATTGCTTGTTCCTCATACTCATTCATCTAGACTGAATTGGCGGGGTTCGCTAATTTCTTGCGCTCCCATTTCGGAGCACAGATAGGTGTTCGCCTGATTTTCGTACTGGACTTTATATATATTGCTTGTTCCTCGTACGCATTCATCTAGACTGAATTGGCGGGGTTCGCTGCTTTCTTCCGCTCTCATTTCGGAGCACAGATAGGTGTTCGCCTGATTTTCGTATTGGGCTTTATATATATTGCTTGTTCCTCATACTCATTCATCTAGACTGAATTGGCGGTGTTCGCTAATTTCTTGCGCTCCCATTTCGGAGCACAGATAGGTGTTCGCCTGATTTTCGTATTGGACTTTATATATATTGCTTGTTCCTCGTACGCATTCATCTAGACTGAATTGGCGGGGTTCGCTACTTTCTTCCGCTCCCATTTCGGAGCACAGATAGGCGTTCGCCTGATTTTCGTATTGGGCGTTAAATATATTGCTTGTTCCTCATACTCATTCATCTAGACTGAATTGGCGGGGTTCGCTAATTTCTTGCGCTCCCATTTCGGAGCACAGATAGGTGTTCGCCTGATTTTCGTATTGGGCTTTATATATATTGCTTGTTCCTCATACTCATTCATCTACACTGAATTGGCGGGGTTCGCTACTTTCTTCCGCTCTCATTTCGGAGCACAGATAGGTGTTCGCCTGATTTTCGCATTGGACTTTATATATATTGCTTGTTCCTCGTACGCATTCATCTAGACTGAATTGGCGGGGTTCACTACTTTTTTCCGCTCTCATTTCGGAGCACAGATATTTGTTCGCCTGATTTTCGTATTGGACTTTATATATATTGCTCGTTCCTCGTACGCATTCATCTAGACTGAATTGGCGGGGTTCGCTACTTTCTTCCGCTCCCATTTCGGAGCACAGATAGGCGTTCGCCTGATTTTCGTATTGGGCGTTAAATATATTGCTTGTTCCTCGTACTCATTCATCTAGACTGAATTGGCGGCGTTCGCTAATTTCTTGCGCTCCCATTTCGGAGCACAGATAGGTGTTCGCCAGATTTTCGTATTGGACTTTATATATATTGCTTGTTCCTCGTACGCATTCATCTAGACTGAATTGGCGGGGTTCGCTACTTTCTTCCGCTCCCATTTCGGAGCACAGATAGGCGTTCGCCTGATTTTCGTATTGGGCATTAAATATATTGCTTGTTCCTCGTACTCATTCATCTAGACTGAATTGGCGGGGTTCGCTAATTTCTTGCGCTCCCATTTCGGAGCACAGATAGGTGTTCGCCTGATTTTCGTATCGGACTTTATATATATTGCTTGTTCCTCGTACGCATTCATCTAGACTGAATTGGCGGGGTTCGCTACTTTTTTCCGCTCTCATTTCGGAGCACAGATAAGTGTTCGCCTGATTTTCGTATTGGGCTTTATATATATTGCTTGTTCCTCGTACGCATTCATCTAGACTGAATTGGCGGGGTTCGCTATTTTCTTTCGCTCCCATTTCGGAGCACAGATAGGTGTTCGCCTGATTTTCGTATTGGGCTTTATATATAGTGCTTGTTCCTCGTACGCATTCATCTAGACTGAATTGGCGGGGTTCGCTACTTTCTTCCGCTCTCATTTCGGAGCACAGATAGGTGTTCGCCTGATTTTCGTATTGGACTTTATATATATTGCTTGTTCCTCGTACGCATTCATCTAGACTGAATTGGCGGGGTTCGCTACTTTCTTCCGCTCTCATTTCGGAGCACAGATAGGCGTTCGCCTGATTTTCGTATTGGGCGTGAAATATATTGCTTTTTCCTCGTACTCATTCATCTAGACTGAATTGGCGGGGTTCGCTAATTTCTTGCGCTCCCATTTCGGAGCACAGATAGGTGTTCGCCGGATTTTCGTATTGGGCTTTATATATATTGCTTGTTCCTCGTACGCATTCATCTAGACTGAATTGGCGGGGTTCACTACTTTCTTCCGCTCTCATTTCGGAGCACAGATAGGTGTTCGCCTGATTTTCGTATTGGGCTTTATATAAATTGCTTGTTCCTCATACTCTTTCATCTAGACTGAATTGGCGGGGTTCGCTACTTTCTTCCGCTCCCATTTCGGAGCACAGATAGGTGTTCGCCTGATTTTCGTACTGGACTTTATATATATTGCTTGTTCCTCGTACGCATTCATCTAGACTGAATTGGCGGGTTTCACTACTTTCTTCCGCTCCCATTTCGGAGCACAGATAGGCGTTCGCCTGATTTTCGTATTGGGCGTTAAATATATTGCTTGTTCCTCATACTCATTCATCTAGACTGAATTGGCGGGGTTCGCTACTTTCTTCCGCTCCCATTTCGGAGCACAGATAGGCGTTCGCCTGATTTTCGTATTGGGCTTTATATATATTGCTTGTTCCTCATACTCATTCATCTAGACTGAATTGGCGAGGTTCGCTACTTTCTTCCGCTCTCATTTCGGAGCACAGATAGGTGTTCGCCTGATTTTCGTATTTTACTTTATATATATTGCTTGTTCCTCGTACGCATTCATCTAGACTGAATTGGCGGGGTTCGCTACTTTCTTCCATTCTCATTTCGGAGCACAGATAGGTGTTCGCCTGATTTTCGTATTGGGCTTTATATATATTGCTTGTTCCTCGTACGCATTCATCTAGACTGAATTGGCGGGGTTCGCTACTTTCTTCCGCTCCCATTTCGGAGCACAGATAGGCGTTCGCCTGATTTTCGTAGTGGGCGTTAAATATATTGCTTGCTCCTCATACTCATTCATCTAGACTGAATTGGCGGGGTTCGCTAATTTCTTGCGCTCCCATTTCGGAGCACAGATAGGTGTTCGCCTGATTTTCGTATTGGGCTTTATATATATTGCTTGTTCCTCATACTCATTCATCTAGACTGAATTGGCGGGGTTCGCTAATTTCTTGCGCTCCCATTTCGGAGCACAGATAGGTGTTCGCCTGATTTTCGTATTGGGCTTTATATATATTGCTTGTTCCTCGTACGCATTCATCTAGACTGAATTGGCGGGGTTCGCTACTTTCTTCCGCTCTCATTTCGGAGCACAGATAGGTGTTCGCCTGATTTTCGTATGGGCTTTATATATATTGCTTGTTCCTCGTACGCATTCATCTAGACTGAATTGGCGGGGTTCGCTACTTTCTTCCGCTCCCATTTCGGAGCACAGATAGGCGTTCGCCTGATTTTCGTATTGGGCGTTAAATATATTGCTTGTTCCTCATACTCATTCATCTAGACTGAATTGGCGGGGTTCGCTAATTTCTTCCGCTCCCATCTCGGAGCACAGATAGGCGTTCGCCTGATTTTCGTATTGGGCGTTAAATATATTGCTTGTTCCTCGTACGCATTCATCTAGACTGAATTGGCGGGGTTCGCTAATTTCTTGCGCTCCCATTTCGTAGCACAGATAGGCGTTCGCTTGATTTTCGTATTGGGCTTTATATATATTGCTTGTTCCTCATACTCATTCATCTAGACTGAATTGGCGGGGTTCGCTAATTTCTTGCGCTCCCCTTTCGGAGCACAGATAGGTGTTCGCCTGATTTTCGTACTGGACTTTATATATATTGCTTGTTCCTCGTACGCATTCGTCTAGACTGAATTGGCGGGGTTCGCTACTTTCTTCCGCTCTCATTTCGGAGCACAGATAGGTGTTCGCCTGATTTTCGCATTGGGCTTTATATATATTGCTTGTTCCTCATACTCATTCATCTAGACTGAATTGGCGGGGTTCGCTAATTTCTTCCGCTCTCATTTCGGAGCACAGATCGGTGTTCGCCTGATTTTCGCATTGGGCTTTGTATATATTGCCCGTTCCTCATACTCATTCATCTAGACTGAATTGGCGGGGTTCGCTAATTTCTTGCGCTCCCATTTCGGAGCACAGATAGGTGTTCGCCTGATTTTCGCATTGGGCTTTATATATATTGCTTGTTCCTAGTACGCATTCATCTAGACTGAATTGGCGGGGTTCACTACTTTCTTCCGCTCTCATTTCGGAGCACAGATAGGTGTTCGCCTGATTTTCGTATTGTGCTTTATATATATTGCTTGTTCCTCATACTCATTCATCTAGACTGAGTTGGCGGGGTTCGCTACTTTCTTGCGCTCCCATTTCGGAGCACAGATAGGTGTTCGCCTGATTTTCGTATTGGGCTTAAAATATATTGGTAGTTCCTCGTACGCATTCATCTAGACTGAATTGGCGGGGTTCACTACTTTCTTCCGCTCTCATTTCGGAGCACAGATAGGTGTTCGCCTGATTTTCGTATTGGGCTTAAAATATATTGCTTGTTCCTCGTACTCATTCATCTAGAATGAATTGGCGGGGTTCACTACTTTCTTCCGCTCTCATTTCGGAGCACAGATAGGTGTTCGCCTGATTTTCGTATTGGGCTTTATATATATTGCTTGTTCCTCATACTCATTCATCTACACTGAATTGGCGGGGTTCGCTAATTTCTTGCGCTCCCATTTCGGAGCACAGATAGGTGTTCGCCTGATTTTCGCATTGGGCTTTATATATATTGCTTGTTCCTCGTACGCATTCATCTAGACTGAATTGGCGGGGTTCGCTAATTTCTTGCGCTCCCATTTCGGAGCACAGATAGGTGTTCGCCTGATTTTCGTATTGGGCTTTATGTATATTGCTTGTTCCTCATACTCATTCATCTAGACTGAGTTGGCGGGGTTCGCTACTTTCTTGCGCTCCCATTTCGGTGCACAGATAGGTGTTCGCCAGAGTTTCGTATTGGGCTTAAAATATATTGGTAGTTCCTCGTACGCATTCATCTAGACTGAATTGGCGGGGTTCGCTACTTTCTTCCGCTCCCATTTCGGAGCACAGATAGGCGTTCGCCTGATTTTCGTATTGGGCTTTATATATATTGCTTGTTCCTCGTACTCATTCATCTAGACTGAATTGGCGGGGTTCGCTAATTTCTTCCGCTCTCATTTCGGAGCACAGATAGGTGTTCGCCTGATTTTCGTATTGGGCTTTATATATATTGCTTGTTCCTCATACTCATTCATCTAGACTGAATTGGCGGGGTACGCTACTTTCTTCCGCTCTCATTTCGGAGCACAGATAGGCGTTCGCCTGATTTTCGTATTGGGCGTTAAATATATTGCTTGTTCCTCGTACGCATTCATCTAGACTGAATTGGCGGGGTTCGCTAATTTCTTGCGCTCCCATTTCGGAGCACAGATAGGGGTTCGCGTAATTTTCGTATTGGGCTTCATATATATTGCTTGTTCCTCATACTCATTCATCTAGACTGAATTGGTGGGGTACGCTACTTTCTTCCGCTCTCATTTCGGAGCACAGATAGGCGTTCGCCTGATTTTCGTATTGGGCGTTAAATATATTGCTTGTTCCTCATACTCATTCATCCAGACTGAATTGGCGGAGTTCGCTACTTTCTTCCGCTCTCATTTCGGAGCACAGATAGGTGTTGGCCTGATTTTCGTATTGGGCTTTATATATATATTGCTTGTTCCTCGTACGCATTCATCTAGACTGAATTGCGGGGTTCACTACTTTCTTCCGCTCTCATTTCGGAGCACAGATAGGCGTTCGCCTGATTTTCGTATTGGGCGTTAAATATATTGCTTGTTCCTCCTACTCACTCATCTAGACTGAATGGGCGGGGTTCGCTACTTTCTTCCGCTCTCATTTCGGAACACAGATAGGTGTTCGCCTGATTTTCGTATTGGGCTTTATATATATTGCTTGTTCCTCGTACGCATTCATCTAGACTGAATTGGCGGGGTTCGCTACTTTCTTCCGCTCTCATTTCGGAGCACAGATAGGTGTTCGCCTGATTTTCGTGTTGGACTTTATATATATTGCTTGTTCCTCGTACGAATTCATCTAGACTGAATTGGCGGGGTTCGCTACTTTCTTCCGCTCCCATTTCGGAGCACAGATAGGCGTTCGCCTGATTTTCGTATTGGGCGTTAAATATATTGCTTGTTCCTCATACTCATTCATCTAGACTGAATTGGCGGGGTTCGCTACTTCCTTCCGCTCCCATTTCGGAGCACAGATAGGCGTTCGCCTGATTTTCGTATTGGGCGTTAAATATATTGCTTGTTCCTCATACTCATTCATCTAGACTGAATTGGCGGGGTTCGCTATTTTCTTCCGCTCTCATTTCGTAGCACAGATAGGTGTTCGCCTGATTTTCGTATTGGGCTTTATATATATTGCTTGTTCCTCGTACGCATTCATGTAGACTGAATTGGCGGGGTTCGCTACTTTCTTCCGCTCTCATTTCGGAGCACAGATAGGTGTTCGCCTGATTTTCGTATTGGGCTTTATATATATTGCTTGTTCCTCGTACGCATTCATCTAGACTGAATTGGCGGGGTTCGCTACTTCCTTCCGCTCCCATTTCGGAGCACAGATAGGCGTTCGCCTGATTTTCGTATTGGGCGTAAAATATATTGCTTGTTCCTCATACTCATTCATCTAGACTGAATTGGCGGGGTTCGCTACTTTCTTCCGCTCTCATTTCGGAGCACAGATAGGTGTTCGCCTGATTTTCGTATTGGGCTTTATATATATTGCTTGTTCCTCGTACGCATTCATCTAGACTGAATTGGCGGGGCTCGCTACTTTCTTCCGCTCTCATTTCGGAGCACAGATAGGTGTTCGCCTGATTTTCGTATTGGACTTTATATATATTGCTTGTTCCTCGTACGCATTCATCTAGACTGAATTGGCGTTGTTCGCTACTTTCTTCCGCTCCCATTTCGGAGCACAGATAGGCGTTCGCCTGATTTTCGTATTGGGCGTTAAATATATTGCTTGTTCCTCATACTCATTCATTTAGACTGAATTGGCGGGGTTCGCTAATTTCTTGCGCTCCCATTTCGGAGCACAGATAGGTGTTCGCCTGATTTTCGTATTGGGCTTTATATACATTGCTTGTTCCTCGTACGCATTCATCTAGACTGAATTGGCGGGGTTCACTACTTTCTTCCGCTCTCATTTCGGAGCACAGATAGGTGTTCGCCTGATTTTCGTATTGGGCTTTATATATATTGCTTGTTCCTCATACTCATTCATCTAGACTGAATTGGCGTTGTTCGCTACTTTCTTCCGCTCCCATTTCGGAGCACAGATAGGTGTTCGCCTGATTTTCGTATTGGGCTTAAAATATATTGCTTGTTCCTCGTACGCATTCATCTAGACTGAATTGGCGGGGTTCGCTACTTTCTTCCGCTCCCATTTCGGAGCACAGATAGGTGCTAGCCTGATTTTCGTATTGGGCTTAAAATATATTGGTAGTTCCTCGTACGCATTCATCTAGACTGAATTGGCGGGGTTCGCTAATTTCTTGCGCTCCCATTTCGGAGCACAGATAGGTGTTCGCCTGATTTTCGTATTGGGCTTTATATATATTGCTTGTTCCTCATACTCATTCATCTAGACTGAATTGGCGGGGTTCGCTATTTTCTTCCGCTCTCATTTCGGAGCACACATAAGTGTTCGCCTGATTTTCGTATTGGGCGTTAAATTTATTGCTTGTTCCTCATACTGATTCATCTAGACTGAATTGGCGGGGTTCGCTAATTTCTTGCGCTCCCATTTCGGAGCACAGATAGGTGTTCGCCTCATTTTCGCATTGGGCTTTATATATATTGCTTGTTCCTCATACTCATTCATCTCGACTGAATTGGCGGGGTTCGCTAATTTCTTCCGCTCTCATTTCGGAGCACAGATAGGTGTTCGCCTGATTTTCGCATTGGGCTTTATATATATTGCTTGTTCCTCATACTCATTCATCTAGACTGAATTGGCGGGGTTCGCTAATTTCTTCCGCTCTCATTTCGGAGCACAGATCGGTGTTCGCCTGATTTTCGCATTGGGCTTTATATATATTGCCCGTTCCTCATACTCATTCATCTAGACTGAATTGGCGGGGTTCGCTAATTTCTTGCGCTCCCATTTCGGAGCACAGATAGGTGTTCGCCTGATTTTCGCATTGGGCTTTATATATATTGCTTGTTCCTAGTACGCATTCATCTAGACTGAATTGGCGGGGTTCACTACTTTCTTCCGCTCTCATTTCGGAGCACAGATAGGTGTTCGCCTGATTTTCGTATTGTGCTTTATATATATTGCTTGTTCCTCGTACGCATTCATCTAGACTGAATTGGCGGGGTTCACTACTTTCTTCCGCTCTCATTTCGGAGCACAGATAGGTGTTCGCCTGATTTTCGCATTGGGCTTAAAATATATTGCTTGTTCCTCGTACTCATTCATCTAGAATGAATTGGCGGGGTTCACTACTTTCTTCCGCTCTCATTTCGGAGCACAGATAGGTGTTCGCCTGATTTTCGTATTGGGCTTTATATATATTGCTTGTTCCTCATACTCATTCATCTACACTGAATTGGCGGGGTTTGCTAATTTCTTGCGCTCCCATTTCGGAGCACAGATAGGTGTTCGCCTGATTTTCGCATTGGGCTTTATATATATTGCTTGTTCCTCGTACGCATTCATCTAGACTGAATTGGCGGGGTTCGCTAATTTCTTGCGCTCCCATTTCGGAGCACAGATAGGTGTTCGCCTGATTTTCGTATTGGGCTTTATGTATATTGCTTGTTCCTCATACTCATTCATCTAGACTGAGTTGGCGGGGTTCGCTACTTTCTTGCGCTCCCATTTCGGAGCACAGATAGGTGTTCGACAGAGTTTCGTATTGGGCTTAAAATATATTGGTAGTTCCTCGTACGCATTCATCTAGACTGAATTGGCGGGGTTCGCTACTTTCTTCCGCTCCCATTTCGGAGCACAGATAGGCGTTCGCCTGATTTTCGTATTGGGCTTTATATATATTGCTTGTTCCTCGTACTCATTCATCTAGACTGAATTGGCGGGGTTCGCAAATTTCTTCCGCTCTCCTTTCGGAGCACAGATAGGTGTTCGCCTGATTTTCGTATTGGGCGTTAAATATATTGCTTGTTCCTCATACTCATTCATCTAGACTGAATTGGCGGGGTTCGCTAATTTCTTGCGCTCCCATTTCGGAGCACAGATAGGTGTTCGCCTGATTTTCGTATTGGGCGTTAAATATATTGCTTGTTCCTCATACTCATTCATCTAGACTGAATTGGCGGGGTTCGCTAATTTCTTGCGCTCCCATTTCGGAGCACAGGTAGGTGTTCGCCTGATTTTCGTATTGGGCTTTATATATATTGCTTGTTCCTCATACTCATTCATCTAGACTGAATTGGCGGGGTTCACTACTTTCTTCCGCTCTCATTTCGGAGCACAGATAGGCGTTCGCCTGATTTTCGTATTGGGCGTTAAATATATTGCTTGTTCCTCATACTCATTCATCTAGACTGAATTGGCGGGGTTCGCTACTTTCTTCGGCTCTCATTTCGGAGCACAGATAGGCGTTCGCCTGATTTTCGTATTGGGCGTTAAATATATTGCTTGTTCCTCATACTCATTCATCTAGACTGAATTGGCGGGGTTCGCTAATTTCTTGCGCTCCCATTTCGGAGCACAGATAGGTGTTCGCCTGATTTTCGTATTGGGCTTTATATATATTGCTTGTTCCTCATACGCATTCATCTAGACTGAATTGGCGGGGTTCGCTACTTTCTTCCGCTCTCATTTCGGAGCACAGATAGGTGTTCGCCTGATTTTCGTATTGGGCTTTATATATATTGCTTGTTCCTCGTACGCATTCATCTAGACTGAATTGGCGGGTTTCACTACTTTCTTCCGCTCACATTTCGGAGCACAGATAGGTGTTCGCCTGATTTTCGTATTGGGCTTAAAATATGTTGCTTGTTCCTCGTACTCATTCATCTAGAATGAATTGGCGGGGTTCACTACTTTCTTCCGCTCTCATTTCGGAGCACAGATAGGTGTTCGCCTGATTTTCGCATTGCACTTTATATATATTGCTTGTTCCTCGTACGCATTCATCTAGACTGAATTGGCGGGGTTCACTACTTTCTTCCGCTCTCATTTCGGAGCACAGATAGGTGTTCGCCTGATTTTCGTATTGGGCTTAAAATATATTGCTTGTTCCTCGTACTCATTCATCTAGAATGAATTGGCGGGGTTCACTACTTTCTTCCGCTCTCATTTCGGAGCACAGATAGGTGTTCGCCTGATTTTCGCATTGCACTTTATATATATTGCTTGTTCCTCGTACGCATTCATCTAGACTGAATTGGCGGGGTTCACTACTTTCTTCCGCTCACATTTCGGAGCACAGATAGGTGTTCGCCTGATTTTCGTATTGGGCTTAAAATATATTGCTTGTTCCTCGTACTCATTCATCTAGAATGAATTGGCGGGGTTCACTACTTTCTTCCGCTCTCATTTCGGAGCACAGATAGGTGTTCGCCTGATTTTCGCATTGCACTTTATATATATTGCTTGTTCCTCGTACGCATTCATCTAGACTGAATTGGCGGGGTTCACTACTTTCTTCCGCTCTCATTTCGGAGCACAGATAGGTGTTCGCCTGATTTTCGTATTGGGCTTTATATATATTGCTTGTTCCTCATACTCATTCATCTAGACTGAATTGGCGGGGTTCGCTAATTTCTTGCGCTCCCATTTCGGAGCACACTTAGGTGTTCGCCTGATTTTCGCATTGGGCTTTATATATATTGCTTGTTCCTCGTACGCATTCATCTAGACTGAATTGGCGGGGTTCGCTAATTTCTTGCGCTCCCATTTCGGAGCACAGATAGGTGTTCGCCTGATTTTCGTATTGGGCTTTATATATATTGCTTGTTCCTCGTACGCATTCATCTAGACTGAATTGGCGGGGTTCGCTACTTTCTTCCGCTCCCATTTCGGAGCACAGATAGGCGTTCGCCTGATTTTCGTATTGGGCTTTATATATATTGCTTGTTCCTCGTACTCATTCATCTAGACTGAATTGGCGGGGTTCGCTAATTTCTTCCGCTCTCATTTCGGAGCACAGATAGGTGTTCGCCTGATTTTCGTATTGGGCTTTATATATATTGCTTGTTCCTCGTACGCATTCATCTAGACTGAATTGGCGGGGTTCACTACTTTCTTCCGCTCTCATTTCGGAGCACAGATAGGCGTTCGCCTGATTTTCGTATTGGGCGTTAAATATATTGCTTGTTCCTCATACTCATTCATCTAGACTGAATTGATGGGGTTCGCTACTTTCTTCCGCTCTCATTTCGGAGCACAGATAGGCGTTCGCCTGATTTTCGTATTGGGCGTTAAATATATTGCTTGTTCCTCATACTCATTCATCTAGACTGAATTGGCGGGGTTCGCTAATTTCTTGCGCTCCCATTTCGGAGCACAGATAGGTGTTCGCCTGATTTTCGTATTGGGCGTTAAATATATTGCTTGTTCCTCATACTCATTCATCTAGACTGAATTCGCGGGGTTCGCTAATTTCTTGCGCTCCCATTTCGGAGCACAGGTAGGTGTTCGCCTGATTTTCGTATTGGGCTTTATATATATTGCTTGTTCCTCATACTCATTCATCTAGACTGAATTGGCGGGGTTCACTACTTTCTTCCGCTCTCATTTCGGAGCACAGATAGGCGTTCGCCTGATTTTCGTATTGGGCGTTTAATATATTGCTTGTTCCTCATACTCATTCATCTAGACTGAATTGGCGGGGTTCGCTACTTTCTTCGGCTCTCATTTCGGAGCACAGATAGGCGTTCGCCTGATTTTCGTATTGGGCGTTAAATATATTGCTTGTTCCTCATACTCATTCATCTAGACTGAATTGGCGGGGTTCGCTACTTTCTTCGGCTCTCATTTCGGAGCACAGATAGGTGTTCGCCTGATTTTCGTATTGGGCTTAAAATATATTGCTTGTTCCTCGTACTCATTCATCTAGAATGAATTGGCGGGGTTCACTACTTTCTTACGCTCTCATTTCGGAGCACAGATAGGTGTTCGCCTGTTTTCGCATTGGACTTTATATATATTGCTTGTTCCTCGTACGCATTCATCTAGACTGAATTGGCGGGGTTCACTACTTTCTTCCGCTCTCATTTCGGAGCACAGATAGGTGTTCGCCTGATTTTCGTATTGGGCTTTATATATATTGCTTGTTCCTCATACTCATTCATCTACACTGAATTGGCGGGGTTCGCTAATTTCTTCCGCTCCCATTTCGGAGCACAGATAGGTGTTCGCCTGATTTTCGTATTGGGCTTAAAATATATTGGTAGTTCCTCGTACGCATTCATCTAGAATGAATTGGCGGGGTTCGCTACTTTCTTCCGCTCCCATTTCGGAGCACAGATAGGCGTTCGCCTGATTTTCGTATTGGGCGTTAAATATATTGCTTGTTCCTCATACTCATTCATCTAGACTGAATTGGCGGGGTTCGCTAATTTCTCCCGCTCTCATTTCAGAGCACAGATAGGTGTTCGCCTGATTTTCGCATTGGGCTTTATATATATTGCTTGTTCCTCATACTCATTCATCTCGACTGAATTGGCGGGGTTCGCTAATTTCTTGCGCTCCCATTTCGGAGCACAGATAGGTGTTCGCCTGATTTTCGTATTGGGCTTTATATATATTGCTTGTTCCTCATATTCATTCATCTCGACTGAATTGGCGGGGTTCGCTAATTTCTTGCGCTCCCATTTCGGAGCACAGATAGGTGTTCGCCTGATTTTCGCATTGGGCTTTATATTTATTGCTTCTTCCTCATACTCATTCATCTCGACTGAATTGGCGGGGTTCGCTAATTTCTTCCGCTCTCATTTCGGAGCACAGATAGGTGTTCGCCTGATTTTCGTATTGGGCTTTATATATATTGCTAGTTCCTCATACTCATTCATCTACACTGAATTGGCGGGGTTCGCTACTTTCTTGCGCTCCCATTTCGGAGCACAGATGGGTGTTCGCCTGATTTTCGCATTGGGCTTTATATATATTGCTTCTTCCTCGTACGCATTCATCTAGACTGAATTGGCGCGGTTCGCTACTTTCTTGCGCTCCCATTTCGGATCACAAATAGGTCTTCACCTGATTTTCGTATTGGGCTTTTATTATATTGCTAGTTCCTCATACTCATTCATCTACACTGAATTGGCGGGGTTCGGTACATTCTTGCCCTCCCATTTCGGAGCACAACAAGGTGTTTGCCTGATTTTCCTATTGGGCGTTAAATATATTGCTAGTTCCTCATACTCATTCATCTACACTGAATTGACGGGGTTCGCTACTTTCTTGCGCTCCCATTTCGGAGCACAGATAGGTGTTTGCCTGATTTTCGTATTGGGATTTAAATATATTGCTAGTTCTTCATACTCATTCATCTACACTGAATTGGCGGGGTTCGCTGCTTTCTTGCGCTCCCATTTCGGAGCACAAATGCGTGTTCGCCTGATTTTCGTATTGGGCGTTAAATATATTGTTAGTTTCTCGTACGCATTCATCTAGACTGAATTGGCGGGGTTCGCTAATTTCTTGCGCTCCCATTTCGGAGCACAGATAGGTGTTCGCCTGATTTTCGTATTGGGCTTTAAATATATCGCTAGTTCTTAATACTCATTCATCTATACTGAATTGACGGGGTTCGCTACTTTCTTGCGCTCCCATTTCGGAGCACAGATAGGTGTTCGCCTGATTTTCGTATTGGGCTTTAAATATATTGCTAGTTCCTCATACTCACTCATCTATACTGAATTGGCGGGGTTCGCTACTTTCTTGCGCTCCCATTTCGGAGCACAAATGGGTGTTCGCCTGATTTTCATATTGGGCTTTAAATATATTGCAAGTTCTTCATACTCATTCATCTACACTGAATTGGCGGGGTTCGCTACATTATTGCGCTCCCATTTCTGAGCACAGATAGGTGTTCGCCTGATTTTCGTATTGGGCTTTAAATATATTGCTAGTTCTTCATACTCATTCATCTACACTGAATTGGCGGGTTTCGCTACTTTCTAGCGCTCCCATTTCGGAGCACAAATGGGTGTTCGCCTGATTTTCGTATTGGGCTTTAAATATATTGCTAGTTCTTCATACTCATTCATCTACACTGAATTGGCGGGGTTCGCTACTTTCTTCCGCTCTCATTTCGGAGCACAGATAGGTGTTCGCCTGATTTTCGCATTGGGCTTTATATATATTGCTTGTTCCTCATACTCATTCATCTAGACTGAATTGGCGGGGTTCGCTAATTTCTTGCGCTCCCATTTCGGAGCACAGATTGGTGTTCGCCTGATTTTCGTATTGGGCTTTAAATATATTGCTAGTTCTTCCTACTCATTCATGTACACTGAATTGGCGGGGTTCGCTACTTTCTTGCGCTCCCGTTTCGGAGCACAAATGAGTGTACGCCTGATTTTCGTATTGGGCGTTAAATATATTGTTAGTTCCTCGTACGCATTCATCTAGACTGAATTGGCGGGGTTCGCTACTTTCTTCCGCTCTCATTTCGGAGCACAGATAGGTGTTCGCCTGATTTTCGCATTGGGCTTTATATATATTGCTTGTTCCTCATACTCATTCATCTAGACTGAATTGGCGGGGTTCGCTAATTTCTTGCGCTCCCATTTCGGAGCACAGATAGGTGTTCGCCTGATTTTCGCATTGGGCTTTATATATATTGCTTGTTCCTCGTACGCATTCATCTAGACTGAATTGGCGGAGTTCGCTAATTTCTTGCGCTCCCATTTCGGAGCACAGATAGGTGTTCGCCTGATTTTCGTATTGGGCTTTATATATATTGCTTGTTCCTCATACTCATTCATCTAGACTGAATTGGCGGGGTTCGCTACTTTCTTCCGCTCTCATTTCGGAGCACAGATAGGTGTTCGCCTGATTTTCGTATTGGGCCTAAAATATATTGGTAGTTCCTCGTACACATTCACCTAGACTGAATTGGCGGGGTTCGCTAATTTCTTGCGCTCCCATTTCGGAGCACAGATAGGTGTTCGCCTGATTTTCGTATTGGGCTTTATATATATATTGCTTGTTCCTCATACTCATTCATCTAGACTGAATTGGCGGGGTTCGCTACTTTCTTGCGCTCCCATTTCGGAGCACAGATAGGTGTTTGCTTATTTTCGTATTGGGTTTTATATATATTGCTAGTTCCTCATACTCATTCATCTACACTGAATTGGCGGGGTTCGGTACTTTCTTGCCCTCCCATTTCGGAGCACAACAAGGTGTTCGCCCGATTTTCGTATTGCGTTTTATATATATTGCTAGATCCTCATACTCAATCATCTACACTGAATTGGCGGGGTTCTCTACTTTCTTGCGCTCCCATTTCGAGCAGAGATAGGTGTTTGCCTGATTTTCGTATTGGGATTTAAATATATTGCTAGTTCTTCATACTCATTCATCTACACTGAATTGGCGGGGTTCGCTGCTTTCTTGCGGTCCCATTTCGGAGCAGAGATAGGTGTTCGCCTGATTTTCGTATTGGGCTTTAAATATATTGCTAGTTCTTCATACTCATTCATCTACACTGAATTGGCGGGGTTCGCTACTTTCTTGCGCTCCCATTTCGGAGCACAAATGGGTGTTCGCCTGATTTTCGTATTGGGCTTTAAATATATTGCTAGTTCTTCATACTCATTCATCTACACTGAATTGGCGGGGTTCGCTACATTCTTGCGGTCCCATTTCGGAGCAGAGATAGGTGTTCGCCTGATTTTCGTATTAGGCTTTAAATATATTGCTAGTTCTTCATACTCATTCATCTACACTGAATTGGCGGTGTTCGCTACTTCCTTGCGCTCCCATTTAGGAGCACAGATAGGCGTTCGCCTGATTTTCGTATTGGGCTTTAAATATATTGCTAGTTCTTCATACTCATTCATGTGCACTGAATTGGCGGGGTTCGCTACTTTCTTGCGCTCCTGTTTCGGAGCACAAATGGGTGTACGCCTGATTTTCGTATTGGGCGTTAAATATATTGTTAGTTGCTCGTACGCATTCATCTAGACTGAATTGGCGGGGTTCGCTACTTTCTTCCGCTCTCATTTCGGAGCACAGATAGGTGTTCGCCTGATTTTCGCATTGGGCTTTATATATATTGCTTGTTCCTCATACTCATTCATCTAGACTGAATTGGCGGGGTTCGCTAATTTCTTGCGCTCCCATTTCGGAGCACAGATAGGTGTTCGCCTGATTTTCGCATTGGGCTTTATATATATTGCTTGTTCCTCGTACGCATTCATCTAGACTGAATTGGCGGGGTTCGCTACTTTCTTGCGCTCCCATTTCGGAGCACAGATAGGTGTTCGCCTGATTTTCGTATTGGGCTTTATATATATTGCTAGTTCCTCATACTCATTCATCTACACTGAATTGGCGGGGTTCGCTACTTTCTTGCGCTCCCATTTCGGAGCACAGATAGGTGTTCGCCTGATTTTCGTATTGGGCTTTAAATATATTGCTAGTTCTTCATACTCATTCATCTAGACTGAATTGGCGGGGTTCGCTACATTCTTGCGCTCCCATTTCGGAGCACAGATAGGTGTTCGCCTGATTTTCGTATTGGGCTTTAAATATATTGCTAGTTCTTCATACTGATTCATCTAGACTGAATTGGCGGGGTTCGCTACTTTCTTCGGCTCTCATTTCGGAGCACAGATAGGCGTTCGCCTGATTTTCGTATTGGGCGTTAAATATATTGCTTGTTCCTCATACTCATTCATCTAGACTGAATTGGCGGGGTTCGCTAATTTCTTGCGCTCCCATTTCGGAGCACAGATAGGTGTTCGCCTGATTTTCGTATTGGGCTGTATATATATTGCTTGTTCCTCATACGCATTCATCTAGACTGAATTGGCGGGGTTCGCTACTTTCTTCCGCTCTCATTTCGGAGCACAGATAGGTGTTCGCCTGATTTTCGTATTGGGCTTTATATATATTGCTTGTTCCTCGTACGCATTCATCTAGACTGAATTGGCGGGTTTCACTACTTTCTTCCGCTCACATTTCGGAGCACAGGTAGGTGTTCGCCTGATTTTTGTATTGGGCTTAAAATATATTGCTTGTTCCTCGTACTCATTCATCTAGAATGAATTGGCGGGGTTCACTACTTTCTTCCGCTCTCATTTCGGAGCACAGATAGGTGTTCGCCTGATTTTCGCATTGGACTTTATATATATTGCTTGTTCCTCGTACGCATTCATCTAGACTGAATTGGCGGGGTTCACTACTTTCTTCCGCTCTCATTTCGGAGCACAGATAGGTGTTCGCCTGATTTTCGTATTGGGCTTTATATATATTGCTTGTTCCTCATACTCATTCATCTAGACTGAATTGGCGGGGTTCGCTAATTTCTTGCGCTCCCATTTCGGAGCACAGATAGGTGTTCGCCTGATTTTCGTATTGGGCTTAAAATATATTGGTAGTTCCTCGTACGCATTCATCTAGAATGAATTGGCGGGGTTCGCTACTTTCTTCCGCTCCCATTTCGGAGCACAGATAGGCGTTCGCCTGATTTTCGTATTGGGCGTTAAATATATTGCTTGTTCCTCATACTCATTCATCTAGACTAAATTGGCGGGGTTCGCTAATTTCTTCCGCTCTCATTTCGGAGCACAGATAGGTGTTCGCCTGATTTTCGCATTGGGCTTTATATATATTGCTTGTTCCTCATACTCATTCATCTCGACTGAATTGGCGGGGTTCGCTAATTTCTTGCGCTCCCATTTCGGAGCACAGATAGGTGTTCGCCTGATTTTCGTATTGGGCTTTATATATATTGCTTGTTCCTCATATTCATTCATCTCGACTGAATTGGCGGGGTTCGCTAATTTCTTGCGCTCCCATTTCGGAGCACAGATAGGTGTTCGCCTGATTTTAGCATTGGGCTTTATATATATTGCTTGTTCCTCATACTCATTCATCTCGACTGAATTGGCGGGGTTCGCTAATTTCTTCCGCTCTCATTTCGGAGCACAGATAGGTGTTCGCCTGATTTTCGCATTGGGCTTTATATATATTGCTTGTTCCTCATACTCATTCATCTAGACTGAATTGGCGGGGTTCGCTAATTTCTTCCGCTCTAATTTCGGAGCACAGATAGGTGTTCGCCTGATTTTCGCATTGGGCTTTATATATATTGCTTGTTCCTCATACTCATTCATCTAGACTGAATTGGCGGGGTTCGCTAATTTCTTGCGCTCCCATTTCGGAGCACAGATAGGTGTTCGCCTGATTTTCGTATTGGGCTTAAAATATATTGGTAGTTCCTCGTACGCATTCATCTAGACTGAATTGGCGGGGTTCGCTAATTTCTTGCGCACCCATTTCGGAGCACAGATAGGTGTTCGCCTGATTTTCGTATTGGGCTTTATATATATTGCTTGTTCCTCATACTCATTCATCTAGACTGAATTGGCGGGGTTCGCTACTTTCTTCCGCTCTCATTTTGGAGCACAGATAGGTGTTCGCCTGATTTTCGTATTGGGCTTAAAGTATATTGGTAGTTCCTCGTACGCATTCATCTAGACTGAATGGGCGGGGTTCGCTAATTTCTTGCGCTCCCATTTCGGAGCACAGATAGGTGTTCGCCTGATTTTCGTATTGGGCGTTAAATATATTGCTTGTTCCTCATACTCATTCATCTAGACTGAATTGGCGGGGTTCGCTAATTTCTTGCGCTCCCATTTCGGAGCACAGATAGGGGTTCGCGTAATTTTCGTATTGGGCTTCATATATATTGCTTGTTCCTCATACTCATTCATCTAGACTGAATTGGCGGGGTTCTCTACTTTCTTCCGCTCTCATTTCGGAGCACAGATAGGTGTTCGCCTGATTTTCGTATTGTGCTTTATATATTTTGCTTGTTCCTCATACTCATTCAACTAGACTGATTTGGCGGGGTTCGCTACTTTCTTGCGCTCCCATTTCGGAGCACAGATAGGTGTTCGCCTGATTTTCGTATTGGGCTTTAAATATATTGCTAGTTCTTCATACTCATTCATCTACACTGAATTGGCGGGTTTCGCTACTTTCTAGCGCTCCCATTTCGGAGCACAAATGGGTGTTCGCCTGATTTTCGTATTGGGCTTTAAATATATTGCTAGTTCTTCATACTCATTCATCTACACTGAATTGGCGGGGTTCGCTACTTTCTTCCGCTCTCATTTCGGAGCACAGATAGGTGTTCGCCTGATTTTCGCATTGGGCTTTATATATATTGCTTGTTTCTCATACTCATTCATCTAGACTGAATTGGCGGGGTTCGCTAATTTCTTGCGCTCCCATTTCGGAGCACAGATTGGTGTTCGCCTGATTTTCGTATTGGGCTTTAAATATATTGCTAGTTCTTCCTACTCATTCATGTACACTGAATTGGCGGGGTTCGCTACTTTCTTGCGCTCCCGTTTCGGAGCACAAATGAGTGTACGCCTGATTTTCGTATTGGGCGTTAAATATATTGTTAGTTCCTCGTACGCATTCATCTAGACTGAATTGGCGGGGTTCGCTACTTTCTTCCGCTCTCATTTCGGAGCACAGATAGGTGTTCGCCTGATTTTCGCATTGGGCTTTATATATATTGCTTGTTCCTCATACTCATTCATCTAGACTGAATTGGCGGGGTTCGCTAATTTCTTGCGCTCCCATTTCGGAGCACAGATAGGTGTTCGCCTGATTTTCGCATTGGGCTTTATATATATTGCTTGTTCCTCGTACGCATTCATCTAGACTGAATTGGCGGAGTTCGCTAATTTCTTGCGCTCCCATTTCGGAGCACAGATAGGTGTTCGCCTGATTTTCGTATTGGGCTTTATATATATTGCTTGTTCCTCATACTCATTCATCTAGACTGAATTGGCGGGGTTCGCTACTTTCTTCCGCTCTCATTTCGGAGCACAGATAGGTGTTCGCCTGATTTTCGTATTGGGCCTAAAATATATTGGTAGTTCCTCGTACACATTCACCTAGACTGAATTGGCGGGGTTCGCTAATTTCTTGCGCTCCCATTTCGGAGCACAGATAGGTGTTCGCCTGATTTTCGTATTGGGCTTTATATATATATTGCTTGTTCCTCATACTCATTCATCTAGACTGAATTGGCGGGGTTCGCTACTTTCTTGCGCTCCCATTTCGGAGCACAGATAGGTGTTTGCTTATTTTCGTATTGGGTTTTATATATATTGCTAGTTCCTCATACTCATTCATCTACACTGAATTGGCGGGGTTCGGTACTTTCTTGCCCTCCCATTTCGGAGCACAACAAGGTGTTCGCCCGATTTTCGTATTGCGTTTTATATATATTGCTAGATCCTCATACTCAATCATCTACACTGAATTGGCGGGGTTCTCTACTTTCTTGCGCTCCCATTTCGAGCAGAGATAGGTGTTTGCCTGATTTTCGTATTGGGATTTAAATATATTGCTAGTTCTTCATACTCATTCATCTACACTGAATTGGCGGGGTTCGCTGCTTTCTTGCGGTCCCATTTCGGAGCAGAGATAGGTGTTCGCCTGATTTTCGTATTGGGCTTTAAATATATTGCTAGTTCTTCATACTCATTCATCTACACTGAATTGGCGGGGTTCGCTACTTTCTTGCGCTCCCATTTCGGAGCACAAATGGGTGTTCGCCTGATTTTCGTATTGGGCTTTAAATATATTGCTAGTTCTTCATACTCATTCATCTACACTGAATTGGCGGGGTTCGCTACATTCTTGCGGTCCCATTTCGGAGCAGAGATAGGTGTTCGCCTGATTTTCGTATTAGGCTTTAAATATATTGCTAGTTCTTCATACTCATTCATCTACACTGAATTGGCGGGGTTCGCTACTTCCTTGCGCTCCCATTTAGGAGCACAGATAGGCGTTCGCCTGATTTTCGTATTGGGCTTTAAATATATTGCTAGTTCTTCATACTCATTCATGTGCACTGAATTGGCGGGGTTCGCTACTTTCTTGCGCTCCTGTTTCGGAGCACAAATGGGTGTACGCCTGATTTTCGTACTGGGCGTTAAATATATTGTTAGTTGCTCGTACGCATTCATCTAGACTGAATTGGCGGGGTTCGCTACTTTCTTCCGCTCTCATTTCGGAGCACAGATAGGTGTTCGCCTGATTTTCGCATTGGGCTTTATATATATTGCTTGTTCCTCATACTCATTCATCTAGACTGAATTGGCGGGGTTCGCTAATTTCTTGCGCTCCCATTTCGGAGCACAGATAGGTGTTCGCCTGATTTTCGCATTGGGCTTTATATATATTGCTTGTTCCTCGTACGCATTCATCTAGACTGAATTGGCGGGGTTCGCTACTTTCTTGCGCTCCCATTTCGGAGCACAGATAGGTGTTCGCCTGATTTTCGTATTGGGCTTTATATATATTGCTAGTTCCTCATACTCATTCATCTACACTGAATTGGCGGGGTTCGCTACTTTCTTGCGCTCCCATTTCGGAGCACAGATAGGTGTTCGCCTGATTTTCGTATTGGGCTTTAAATATATTGCTAGTTCTTCATACTCATTCATCTAGACTGAATTGGCGGGGTTCGCTACATTCTTGCGCTCCCATTTCGGAGCACAGATAGGTGTTCGCCTGATTTTCGTATTGGGCTTTAAATATATTGCTAGTTCTTCATACTGATTCATCTAGACTGAATTGGCGGGGTTCGCTACTTTCTTCGGCTCTCATTTCGGAGCACAGATAGGCGTTCGCCTGATTTTCGTATTGGGCGTTAAATATATTGCTTGTTCCTCATACTCATTCATCTAGACTGAATTGGCGGGGTTCGCTAATTTCTTGCGCTCCCATTTCGGAGCACAGATAGGTGTTCGCCTGATTTTCGTATTGGGCTGTATATATATTGCTTGTTCCTCGTACTCATTCATCTAGACTGAATTGGCGGGGTTCGCTACTTTCTTCCGCTCTCATTTCGGAGCACAGATAGGTGTTCGCCTGATTTTCGTATTGGGCTTTATATATATTGCTTGTTCCTCGTACGCATTCATCTAGACTGAATTGGCGGGTTTCACTACTTTCTTCCGCTCACATTTCGGAGCACAGGTAGGTGTTCGCCTGATTTTTGTATTGGGCTTAAAATATATTGCTTGTTCCTCGTACTCATTCATCTAGAATGAATTGGCGGGGTTCACTACTTTCTTCCGCTCTCATTTCGGAGCACAGATAGGTGTTCGCCTGATTTTCGTATTGGGCTTTAAATATATTGCTAGTTCTTCATACTCATTCATCTAGACTGAATTGGCGGGTTCGCTACTTACTTCCGCTCTCATTTCGGAGCACCGATAGGTGTTCGCCTGATTTTCGCATTGGACTTTATATATATTGCTTGTTCCTCGTACGCATTCATCTAGACTGAATTGGCGGGGTTCACTACTTTCTTCCGCTCTCATTTCGGAGCACAGATAGGTGTTCGCCTGATTTTCGTATTGGGCTTTATATATATTGCTTGTTCCTCATACTCATTCATCTAGACTGAATTGGCGGGGTTCGCTAATTTCTTGCGCTCCCATTTCGGAGCACAGATAGGTGTTCGCCTGATTTTCGTATTGGGCTTAAAATATATTGGTAGTTCCTCGTACGCATTCATCTAGAATGAATTGGCGGGGTTCGCTACTTTCTTCCGCTCCCATTTCGGAGCACAGATAGGCGTTCGCCTGATTTTCGTATTGGGCGTTAAATATATTGCTTGTTCCTCATACTCATTCATCTAGACTAAATTGGCGGGGTTCGCTAATTTCTTCCGCTCTCATTTCGGAGCACAGATAGGTGTTCGCCTGATTTTCGCATTGGGCTTTATATATATTGCTTGTTCCTCATACTCATTCATCTCGACTGAATTGGCGGGGTTCGCTAATTTCTTGCGCTCCCATTTCGGAGCACAGATAGGTGTTCGCCTGATTTTCGTATTGGGCTTTATATATATTGCTTGTTCCTCATATTCATTCATCTCGACTGAATTGGCGGGGTTCGCTAATTTCTTGCGCTCCCATTTCGGAGCACAGATAGGTGTTCGCCTGATTTTAGCATTGGGCTTTATATATATTGCTTGTTCCTCATACTCATTCATCTCGACTGAATTGGCGGGGTTCGCTAATTTCTTCCGCTCTCATTTCGGAGCACAGATAGGTGTTCGCCTGATTTTCGCATTGGGCTTTATATATATTGCTTGTTCCTCATACTCATTCATCTAGACTGAATTGGCGGGGTTCGCTAATTTCTTCCGCTCTAATTTCGGAGCACAGATAGGTGTTCGCCTGATTTTCGCATTGGGCTTTATATATATTGCTTGTTCCTCATACTCATTCATCTAGACTGAATTGGCGGGGTTCGCTAATTTCTTGCGCTCCCATTTCGGAGCACAGATAGGTGTTCGCCTGATTTTCGTATTGGGCTTAAAATATATTGGTAGTTCCTCGTACGCATTCATCTAGACTGAATTGGCGGGGTTCGCTAATTTCTTGCGCACCCATTTCGGAGCACAGATAGGTGTTCGCCTGATTTTCGTATTGGGCTTTATATATATTGCTTGTTCCTCATACTCATTCATCTAGACTGAATTGGCGGGGTTCGCTACTTTCTTCCGCTCTCATTTTGGAGCACAGATAGGTGTTCGCCTGATTTTCGTATTGGGCTTAAAGTATATTGGTAGTTCCTCGTACGCATTCATCTAGACTGAATGGGCGGGGTTCGCTAATTTCTTGCGCTCCCATTTCGGAGCACAGATAGGTGTTCGCCTGATTTTCGTATTGGGCGTTAAATATATTGCGTGTTCCTCATACTCATTCATCTAGACTGAATTGGCGGGGTTCGCTAATTTCTTGCGCTCCCATTTCGGAGCACAGATAGGGGTTCGCGTAATTTTCGTATTGGGCTTCATATATATTGCTTGTTCCTCATACTCATTCATCTAGACTAAATTGGCGGGGTTCTCTACTTTCTTCCGCTCTCATTTCGGAGCACAGATAGGTGTTCGCCTGATTTTCGTATTGTGCTTTATATATTTTGCTTGTTCCTCATACTCATTCAACTAGACTGATTTGGCGGGGTTCGCTACTTTCTTGCGCTCCCATTTCGGAGCACAGATAGGTGTTCGCCTGATTTTCGTATTGGGCTTAAAATATATTGGTAGTTCCTCGTACGCATTCATCTAGACTGAATTGGCGGGGTTCGCTAATTTCTTGCGCTCCCATTTCGGAGCACAGATAGGTGTTCGCCTGATCTTCGTATTGGGCTTTATATATATTGCTTGTTCCTCATACTCATTCATCTAGACTGAATTGGCGGGGTTCGCTACTTTCTTCCGCTCTCATTTCGGAGCACAGATAGGTGTTCGCCTGATTTTCGTATTGGGCTTAAAGTATATTGGTAGTTCCTCGTACGCATTCATTTAGACTGAATGGGCGGGGTTCGCTAATTACTTGCGCTCCCATTTCGGAGCACAGATAGGTGTTCGCCTGATTTTCGTATTGGGCGGTAAATATATTGCTTGTTCCTCATACTCATTCATCTAGACTGAATTGGCGGGGTTCGCTAATTTCTTGCGCTCCCATTTCGGAGCACAGATAGGGGTTCGCGTAATTTTCGTATTGGGCTTCATATATATTGCTTGTTCCTCATACTCATTCATCTAGACTGAATTGGCGGGGTAGGCTACTTTCTTCCGCTCTCATTTCGGAGCACAGATAGGTGTTCGCCTGATTTTCGTATTGGGCTTAAAGTATATTGGTAGTTCCTCGTACGCATTCATTTAGACTGAATTGGCGGGGTTCGCTAATTACTTGCGCTCCCATTTCGGAGCACAGGTAGGTGTTCGCCTGATTTTCCTATTGGGCTTGATATATATTGCTTGTTCCTCATACTCATTCATCTAGACTGAATTGGCGGGGTTCGCTACTTTCTTCCGCTCTCATTTCGGAGCACAGATAGGTGTTCGCCTGATTTTCGTATTGGGCTTTATATATATTGCTTGTTCCTCGTACGCATTCATCTAGACTGAATTGGCGGGGTTCACTACTTTCTTCCGCTCTCATTTCGGAGCACAGATAGGCGTTCGCCTGATTTTCGTATTGGGCTTAAAATATATTGCTTGTTCCTCGTACTCATTCATCTAGAATGAATTGGCGGGGTTCACTACTTTCTTCCGCTCTCATTTCGGAGCACAGATAGGTGTTCGCCTGATATTCGCATTGGGCTTTATATATATTGCTTGTTCCTCATACTCATTCATCTAGACTGAATTGGCGGGGTTCGCTACTTACTTCCGCTCTCATTTCGGAGCACCGATAGGTGTTCGCCTGATTTTCGCATTGGGCTTTATATATATTGCTTGTTCCTCATACTCATTCATCTAGACTGAATTGGCGGGGTTCGCTAATTTCTTGCGCTCCCATTTCGGAGCACAGATAGGTGTTCGCCTGATTTTCGCATTGGACTTTATATATATTGCTTGTTCCTCGTACGCATTCATCTAGACTGAATTGGCGGGGTTCACTACTTTCTTCCGCTCTCATTTCGGAGCACAGATAGGTGTTCGCCTGATATTCGCATTGGGCTTTATATATATTGCTTGTTCCTCATACTCATTCATCTAGACTGAATTGGCGGGGTTCGCTACTTACTTCCGCTCTCATTTCGGAGCACCGATAGGTGTTCGCCTGATTTTCGCATTGGGCTTTATATATATTGCTTGTTCCTCATACTCATTCATCTAGACTGAATTGGCGGGGTTCGCTAATTTCTTGCGCTCCCATTTCGGAGCACAGATAGGTGTTCGCCTGATTTTCGCATTGGACTTTATATATATTGCTTGTTCCTCGTACGCATTCATCTAGACTGAATTGGCGGGGTTCACTACTTTCTTCCGCTCTCATTTCGGAGCACAGATAGGTGTTCGCCTGATTTTCGTATTGGGCTCTATATATATTGCTTGTTCCTCATACTAATTCATCTAGAGTGAATTGGCGGGGTTCGCTACTTTCTTCCGCTCTCATTTTGGAGCACAGATAGGTGTTCGCCTGATTTTCGTATTGGGCTTAAAGTATATTGGTAGTTCCTCGTACGCATTCATCTAGACTGAATTGGCGGGGTTCGCTAATTTCTTGCGCACCCATTTCGGAGCACAGATAGGTGTTCGCCTGATTTTCGTATTGGGCTGTATATATATTGCTTGTTCCTCATACGCATTCATCTAGACTGAATTGGCGGGGTTCGCTACTTCCGCTCTCATTTCGGAGCACAGATAGGTGTTCGCCTGATTTTCGTATTGGGCTTTATATATATTGCTTGTTCCTCGTACGCATTCATCTAGACTGAATTGGCGGGTTTCACTACTTTCTTCCGCTCACATTTCGGAGCACAGATAGGTGTTCGCCTGATTTTCGTATTGGGCTTAAAATATATTGCTTGTTCCTCGTACTCATTCATCTAGAATGAATTGGCGGGGTTCACTACTTTCTTCCGCTCTCATTTCGGAGCACAGATAGGTGTTCGCCTGATTTTCGCATTGGACTTTATATATATTGCTTGTTCCTCGTACGCATTCATCTAGACTGAATTGGCGGGGTTCACTACTTTCTTCCGCTCTCATTTCGGAGCACAGATAGGTGTTCGCCTGATTTTCGTATTGGGCTTTATATATATTGCTTGTTCCTCATACTCATTCATCTAGACTGAATTGGTGGGGTTCGCTAATTTCTTGCGCTCCCATTTCGGAGCACAGATAGGTGTTCGCCTGATTTTCGTATTGGGCTTAAAATATATTGGTAGTTCCTCGTACGCATTCATCTAGAATGAATTGGCGGGGTTCGCTACTTTCTTCCGCTCCCATTTCGGAGCACAGATAGGCGTTCGCCTGATTTTCGTATTGGGCGTTAAATATATTGCTTGTTCCTCATACTCATTCATCTAGACTGAATTGGCGGGGTTCGCTAATTTCTTCCGCTCTCATTTCGGAGCACAGATAGGTGTTCGCCTGATTTTCGCATTGGGCTTTATATATATTGCTTGTTCCTCATACTCATTCATCTAGACTGAATTGGCGGGGTTCGCTACTTTCTTCCGCTCTCATTTTGGAGCACAGATAGGTGTTCGCCTGATTTTCGTATTGGGCTTAAAGTATATTGGTAGTTCCTCGTACGCATTCATCTAGACTGAATGGGCGGGGTTCGCTAATTTCTTGCGCTCCCATTTCGGAGCACAGATAGGTGTTCGCCTGATTTTCGCATTGGGCTTTATATATATTGCTTGTTCCTCATACTCATTCATCTCGACTGAATTGGCGGGGTTCGCTAATTTCTTCCGCTCTCATTTCGGAGCACAGATAGGTGTTCGCCTGATTTTCGCATTGGGCTTTATATATATTGCTTGTTCCTCATACTCATTCATCTAGACTGAATTGGCGGGGTTCGCTAATTTCTTCCGCTCTAATTTCGGAGCACAGATAGGTGTTCGCCTGATTTTCGCATTGGGCTTTATATATATTGCTTGTTCCTCATACTCATTCATCTAGACTGAATTGGCGGGGTTCGCTAATTTCTTGCGCTCCCATTTCGGAGCACAGATAGGTGTTCGCCTGATTTTCGTATTGGGCTTAAAATATATTGGTAGTTCCTCGTACGCATTCATCTAGACTGAATTGGCGGGGTTCGCTAATTTCTTGCGCACCCATTTCGGAGCACAGATAGGTGTTCGCCTGATTTTCGTATTGGGCTTTATATATATTGCTTGTTCCTCATACTCATTCATCTAGACTGAATTGGCGGGGTTCGCTACTTTCTTCCGCTCTCATTTTGGAGCACAGATAGGTGTTCGCCTGATTTTCGTATTGGGCTTAAAGTATATTGGTAGTTCCTCGTACGCATTCATCTAGACTGAATGGGCGGGGTTCGCTAATTTCTTGCGCTCCCATTTCGGAGCACAGATAGGTGTTCGCCTGATTTTCGTATTGGGCGTTAAATATATTGCTTGTTCCTCATACTCATTCATCTAGACTGAATTGGCGGGGTTCGCTAATTTCTTGCGCTCCCATTTCGGAGCACAGATAGGGGTTCGCGTAATTTTCGTATTGGGCTTCATATATATTGCTTGTTCCTCATACTCATTCATCTAGACTGAATTGGCGGGGTTCTCTACTTTCTTCCGCTCTCATTTCGGAGCACAGATAGGTGTTCGCCTGATTTTCGTATTGTGCTTTATATATTTTGCTTGTTCCTCATACTCATTCAACTAGACTGATTTGGCGGGGTTCGCTACTTTCTTGCGCTCCCATTTCGGAGCACAGATAGGTGTTCGCCTGATTTTCGTATTGGGCTTAAAATATATTGGTAGTTCCTCGTACGCATTCATCTAGACTGAATTGGCGGGGTTCGCTAATTTCTTGCGCTCCCATTTCGGAGCACAGATAGGTGTTCGCCTGATCTTCGTATTGGGCTTTATATATATTGCTTGTTCCTCATACTCATTCATCTAGACTGAATTGGCGGGGTTCGCTACTTTCTTCCGCTCTCATTTCGGAGCACAGATAGGTGTTCGCCTGATTTTCGTATTGGGCTTAAAGTATATTGGTAGTTCCTCGTACGCATTCATTTAGACTGAATGGGCGGGGTTCGCTAATTACTTGCGCTCCCATTTCGGAGCACAGATAGGTGTTCGCCTGATTTTCGTATTGGGCGTTAAATATATTGCTTGTTCCTCATACTCATTCATCTAGACTGAATTGGCGGGGTTCGCTAATTTCTTGCGCTCCCATTTCGGAGCACAGATAGGGGTTCGCGTAATTTTCGTATTGGGCTTCATATATATTGCTTGTTCCTCATACTCATTCATCTAGACTGAATTGGCGGGGTAGGCTACTTTCTTCCGCTCTCATTTCGGAGCACAGATAGGCGTTCGCCTGATTTTCGTATTGGGCGTTAAATATATTGCTTGTTCCTCATACTCATTCATCTAGACTGAATTGGCGGGGTTCGCTAATTTCTTGCGCTCCCATTTCGGAGCACAGGTAGGTGTTCGCCTGATTTTCCTATTGGGCTTGATATATATTGCTTGTTCCTCATACTCATTCATCTAGACTGAATTGGCGGGGTTCGCTACTTTCTTCCGCTCTCATTTCGGAGCACAGATAGGTGTTCGCCTGATTTTCGTATTGGGCTTTATATATATTGCTTGTTCCTCGTACGCATTCATCTAGACTGAATTGGCGGGGTTCACTACTTTCTTGCGCTCCCATTTCGGAGCACAGATAGGTGTTCGCCTGATTTTCGTATTGGGCTTAAAATATATTGGTAGTTCCTCGTACGCATTCATCTAGACTGAATTGGCGGGGTTCGCTAATTTCTTGCGCTCCCATTTCGGAGCACAGATAGGTGTTCGCCTGATCTTCGTATTGGGCTTTATATATATTGCTTGTTCCTCATACTCATTCATCTAGACTGAATTGGCGGGGTTCGCTACTTTCTTCCGCTCTCATTTCGGAGCACAGATAGGTGTTCGCCTGATTTTCGTATTGGGCTTAAAGTATATTGGTAGTTCCTCGTACGCATTCATTTAGACTGAATGGGCGGGGTTCGCTAATTACTTGCGCTCCCATTTCGGAGCACAGATAGGTGTTCGCCTGATTTTCGTATTGGGCGTTAAATATATTGCTTGTTCCTCATACTCATTCATCTAGACTGAATTGGCGGGGTTCGCTAATTTCTTGCGCTCCCATTTCGGAGCACAGATAGGGGTTCGCGTAATTTTCGTATTGGGCTTCATATATATTGCTTGTTCCTCATACTCATTCATCTAGACTGAATTGGCGGGGTAGGCTACTTTCTTCCGCTCTCATTTCGGAGCACAGATAGGCGTTCGCCTGATTTTCGTATTGGGCGTTAAATATATTGCTTGTTCCTCATACTCATTCATCTAGACTGAATTGGCGGGGTTCGCTAATTTCTTGCGCTCCCATTTCGGAGCACAGGTAGGTGTTCGCCTGATTTTCCTATTGGGCTTGATATATATTGCTTGTTCCTCATACTCATTCATCTAGACTGAATTGGCGGGGTTCGCTACTTTCTTCCGCTCTCATTTCGGAGCACAGATAGGTGTTCGCCTGATTTTCGTATTGGGGTTTATATATATTGCTTGTTCCTCGTACGCATTCATCTAGACTGAATTGGCGGGGTTCACTACTTTCTTGCGCTCCCATTTCGGAGCACAGATAGGTGTTCGCCTGATTTTCGTATTGGGCTTAAAATATATTGGTAGTTCCTCGTACGCATTCATCTAGACTGAATTGGCGGGGTTCGCTAATTTCTTGCGCTCCCATTTCGGAGCACAGATAGGTGTTCGCCTGATCTTCGTATTGGGCTTTATATATATTGCTTGTTCCTCATACTCAATCATCTAGACTGAATTGGCGGGGTTCGCTACTTTCTTCCGCTCTCATTTCGGAGCACAGATAGGTGTTCGCCTGATTTTCGTATTGGGCTTAAAATATATTGCTTGTTCCTCGTACTCATTCATCTAGAATGAATTGGCGGGGTTCACTACTTTCTTCCGCTCTCATTTCGGAGCACAGATAGGTGTTCGCCTCATATTCGCATTGGGCTTTATATATATTGCTTGTTCCTCATACTCATTCATCTAGACTGAATTGGCGGGGTTCGCTACTTACTTCCGCTCTCATTTCGGAGCACCGATAGGTGTTCGCCTGATTTTCGCATTGGGCTTTATATATATTGCTTGTTCCTCATACTCATTCATCTAGACTGAATTGGCGGGGTTCGCTAATTTCTTGCGCTCTCATTTCGGAGCACAGATAGGTGTTCGCCTGATTTTCGCATTGGGCTTTATATATATTGCTTGTTACCCATACTCATTCATCTAGACTGAATTGGCGGGGTTCGCTAATTTCTTGCGCTCCCATTTCGGAGCACAGATAGGTGTTCGCCTGATTTTCGCATTGGGCTTTATATATATTGGTTGTTCCTAGTACGCATTCATCTAGACTGAATTGGCGGGGTTCACTACTTTCTTCCGCTCTCATTTCGGAGCACAGATAGGTGTTCGCCTGATTTTCGTATTGTGCTTTATATATATTGCTTGTTCCTCATACTCATTCATCTAGACTGAGTTGGAGGAGTTCGCTACTTTCTTGCGCTCCCATTTCGGAGCACAGATAGGTGTTCGCCTGATTTTCGTATTGGGCTTAAAATATATTGGTAGTTCCTCGTACGTATTCATCTAGACTGAATTGGCGGGGTTCGCTAATTTCTTGCGCACCCATTTCGGAGCACAGATAGGTGTTCGCCTGATTTTCGTATTGGGCTTTATATATATTGCTTGTTCCTCATACTCATTCATCTAGACTGAATTGGCGGGGTTCGCTACTTTCTTCCGCTCTCATTTTGGAGCACAGATAGGTGTTCGCCTGATTTTCGTATTGGGCTTAAAGTATATTGGTAGTTCCTCGTACGCATTCATCTAGACTGAATTGGCGGGGTTCGCTAATTTCTTGCGCACCCATTTCGGAGCACAGATAGGTGTTCGCCTGATTTTCGTATTGGGCTTTATATATATTGCTTGTTCCTCATACTCATTCATCTAGACTGAATTGGCGGGGTTCGCTACTTTCTTCCGCTCTCATTTTGGAGCACAGATAGGTGTTCGCCTGATTTTCGTATTGGGCTTAAAGTATATTGGTAGTTCCTCGTACGCATTCATCTAGACTGAATGGGCGGGGTTCGCTAATTTCTTGCGCTCCCATTTCGGAGCACAGATAGGTGTTCGCCTGATTTTCGCATTGGGCTTTATATATATTGGTTGTTCCTAGTACGCATTCATCTAGACTGAATTGGCGGGGTTCACTACTTTCTTCCGCTCTCATTTCGGAGCACAGATAGGTGTTCGCCTGATTTTCGTATTGGGCTTTATATATATTGCTTGTTCCTCATACTCATTCATCTAGACTGAATTGGCGGGGTTCGCTACTTTCTTCCGCTCTCATTTTGGAGCACAGATAGGTGTTCGCCTGATTTTCGTATTGGGCTTAAAGTATATTGGTAGTTCCTCGTACGCATTCATCTAGACTGAATGGGCGGGGTTCGCTAATTTCTTGCGCTCCCATTTCGGAGCACAGATAGGTGTTCGCCTGATTTTCGTATTGGGCGTTAAATATATTGCTTGTTCCTCATACTCATTCATCTAGACTGAATTGGCGGGGTTCGCTAATTTCTTGCGCTCCCATTTCGGAGCACAGATAGGGGCTCGCGTAATTTTCGTATTGGGCTTCATATATATTGCTTGTTCCTCATACTCATTCATCTAGACTGAATTGGCGGGGTTCTCTACTTTCTTCCGCTCTCATTTCGGAGCACAGATAGGTGTTCGCCTGATTTTCGTATTGTGCTTTATATATTTTGCTTGTTCCTCATACTCATTCAACTAGACTGATTTGGCGGGGTTCGCTACTTTCTTGCGCTCCCATTTCGGAGCACAGATAGGTGTTCGCCTGATTTTCGTATTGGGCTTAAAATATATTGGTAGTTCCTCGTACGCATTCATCTAGACTGAATTGGCGGGGTTCGCTAATTTCTTGCGCTCCCATTTCGGAGCATAGATAGGTGTTCGCCTGATCTTCGTATTGGGCTTTATATATATTGCTTGTTCCTCATACTCATTCATCTAGACTGAATTGGCGGGGTTCGCTACTTTCTTCCGCTCTCATTTCGGAGCACAGATAGGTGTTCGCCTGATTTTCGTATTGGGCTTAAAATATATTGCTTGTTCCTCGTACTCATTCATCTAGAATGAATTGGCGGGGTTCACTACTTTCTTCCGCTCTCATTTCGGAGCACAGATAGGTGTTCGCCTGATATTCGCATTGGGCTTTATATATATTGCTTGTTCCTCATACTCATTCATCTAGACTGAATTGGCGGGGTTCGCTACTTACTTCCGCTCTCATTTCGGAGCACCGATAGGTGTTCGCCTGATTTTCGCATTGGGCTTTATATATATTGCTTGTTCCTCATACTCATTCATCTAGACTGAATTGGCGGGGTTCGCTAATTTCTTGCGCTCCCATTTCGGAGCACAGATAGGTGTTCGCCTGATTTTCGCATTGGACTTTATATATACTGCTTGTTCCTCGTACGCATTCATCTAGACTGAATTGGCGGGGTTCACTACTTTCTTCCGCTCTCATTTCGGAGCACAGATAGGTGTTCGCCTGATTTTCGTATTGGGCTCTATATATATTGCTTGTTCCTCATACTAATTCATCTAGAGTGAATTGGCGGGGTTCGCTAATTTCTTCCGCTCTCATTTCGGAGCACAGATAGGTGTTCGCCTGATTTTCGCATTGGGCTTTATATATATTGCTTGTTACCCATACTCATTCATCTAGACTGAATTGGCGGGGTTCGCTAATTTCTTGCGCTCCCATTTCGGAGCACAGATAGGTGTTCGCCTGATTTTCGCATTGGGCTTTATATATATTGGTTGTTCCTAGTACGCATTCATCTAGACTGAATTGGCGGGGTTCAATACTTTCTTCCGCTCTCATTTCGGAGCACAGATAGGTGTTCGCCTGATTTTCGTATTGTGCTTTATATATATTGCTTGTTCCTCATACTCATTCATCTAGACTGAGTTGGAGGGGTTCGCTACTTTCTTGCGCTCCCATTTCGGAGCACAGATAGGTGTTCGCCTGATTTTCGTATTGGGCTTAAAATATATTGGTAGTTCCTCGTACGTATTCATCTAGACTGAATTGGCGGGGTTCGCTAATTTCTTGCGCACCCATTTCGGAGCACAGATAGGTGTTCGCCTGATTTTCGTATTGGGCTTTATATATATTGCTTGTTCCTCATACTCATTCATCTAGACTGAATTGGCGGGGTTCGCTACTTTCTTCCGCTCTCATTTTGGAGCACAGATAGGTGTTCGCCTGATTTTCGTATTGCGCTTAAAGTATATTGGTAGTTCCTCGTACGCATTCATCTAGACTGAATTGGCGGGGTTCGCTAATTTCTTGCGCACCCATTTCGGAGCACAGATAGGTGTTCGCCTGATTTTCGTATTGGGCTTTATATATATTGCTTGTTCCTCATACTCATTCATCTAGACTGAATTGGCGGGGTTCGCTACTTTCTTCCGCTCTCATTTTGGAGCACAGATAGGTGTTCGCCTGATTTTCGTATTGGGCTTAAAGTATATTGGTAGTTCCTCGTACGCATTCATCTAGACTGAATGGGCGGGGTTCGCTAATTTCTTGCGCTCCCATTTCGGAGCACAGATAGGTGTTCGCCTGATTTTCGCATTCGGCTTTATATATATTGGTTGTTCCTAGTACGCATTCATCTAGACTGAATTGGCGGGGTTCACTACTTTCTTCCGCTCTCATTTCGGAGCACAGATAGGTGTTCGCCTGATTTTCGTATTGGGCTTTATATATATTGCTTGTTCCTCATACTCATTCATCTAGACTGAATTGGCGGGGTTCGCTACTTTCTTCCGCTCTCATTTTGGAGCACAGATAGGTGTTCGCCTGATTTTCGTATTGGGCTTAAAGTATATTGGTAGTTCCTCGTACGCATTCATCTAGACTGAATGGGCGGGGTTCGCTAATTTCTTGCGCTCCCATTTCGGAGCACAGATAGGTGTTCGCCTGATTTTCGTATTGGGCGTTAAATATATTGCTTGTTCCTCATACTCATTCATCTAGACTGAATTGGCGGGGTTCGCTAATTTCTTGCGCTCCCATTTCGGAGCACAGATAGGGGCTCGCGTAATTTTCGTATTGGGCTTCATATATATTGCTTGTTCCTCATACTCATTCATCTAGACTGAATTGGCGGGGTTCTCTACTTTCTTCCGCTCTCATTTCGGAGCACAGATAGGTGTTCGCCTGATTTTCGTATTGTGCTTTATATATTTTGCTTGTTCCTCATACTCATTCAACTAGACTGATTTGGCGGGGTTCGCTACTTTCTTGCGCTCCCATTTCGGAGCACAGATAGGTGTTCGCCTGATTTTCGTATTGGGCTTAAAATATATTGGTAGTTCCTCGTACGCATTCATCTAGACTGAATTGGCGGGGTTCGCTAATTTCTTGCGCTCCCATTTCGGAGCACAGATAGGTGTTCGCCTGATCTTCGTATTGGGCTTTATATATATTGCTTGTTCCTCATACTCATTCATCTAGACTGAATTGGCGGGGTTCGCTACTTTCTTCCGCTCTCATTTCGGAGCACAGATAGGTGTTCGCCTGATTTTCGTATTGGGCTTAAAGTATATTGGTAGTTCCTCGTACGCATTCATTTAGACTGAATGGGCGGGGTTCGCTAATTACTTGCGCTCCCATTTCGGAGCACAGATAGGTGTTCGCCTGATTTTCGTATTGGGCGTTAAATATATTGCTTGTTCCTCATACTCATTCATCTAGACTGAATTGGCGGGGTTCGCTAATTTCTTGCGCTCCCATTTCGGAGCACAGATAGGGGTTCGCGTAATTTTCGTATTGGGCTTCATATATATTGCTTGTTCCTCATACTCATTCATCTAGACTGAATTGGCGGGGTAGGCTACTTTCTTCCGCTCTCATTTCGGAGCACAGATAGGCGTTCGCCTGATTTTCGTATTGGGCGTTAAATATATTGCTTGTTCCTCATACTCATTCATCTAGACTGAATTGGCGGGGTTCGCTAATTTCTTGCGCTCCCATTTCGGAGCACAGGTAGGTGTTCGCCTGATTTTCCTATTGGGCTTGATATATATTGCTTGTTCCTCGTACGCATTCATCTAGACTGAATTGGCGGGGTTCGCTACTTTCTTCCGCTCTCATTTCGGAGCACAGATAGGTGTTCGCCTGATTTTCGTATTGGGCTTAAAATATATTGCTTGTTCCTCGTACTCATTCATCTAGAATGAATTGGCGGGGTTCACTACTTTCTTCCGCTCTCATTTCGGAGCACAGATAGGTGTTCGCCTGATATTCGCATTGGGCTTTATATATATTGCTTGTTCCTCATACTCATTCATCTAGACTGAATTGGCGGGGTTCGCTACTTACTTCCGCTCTCATTTCGGAGCACCGATAGGTGTTCGCCTGATTTTCGCATTGGGCTTTATATATATTGCTTGTTCCTCATACTCATTCATCTAGACTGAATTGGCGGGGTTCGCTAATTTCTTGCGCTCCCATTTCGGAGCACAGATAGGTGTTCGCCTGATTTTCGCATTGGACTTTATATATATTGCTTGTTCCTCGTACGCATTCATCTAGACTGAATTGGCGGGGTTCACTACTTTCTTCCGCTCTCATTTCGGAGCACAGATAGGTGTTCGCCTGATTTTCGTATTGGGCTCTATATATATTGCTTGTTCCTCATACTAATTCACCTAGAGTGAATTGGCGGGGTTCGCTAATTTCTTGCGCTCGCATTTCGGAGCACAGATAGGTGTTCGCCTGATTTTCGTATTGGGCTTTATATATATTGCTTGTTCCTGATACTCATTCATCTAGACTGAATTGGCGGGGTTCGCTACTTACTTCCGCTCTCATTTCGGAGCACCGATAGGTGTTCGCCTGATTTTCGCATTGGGCTTTATATATATTGCTTGTTCCTCATACTCATTCATCTAGACTGAATTGGCGGGGTTCGCTACTTTCTTCCGCTCTCATTTCGGAGCACAGATAGGTGTTCGCCTGATTTTCGTATTGGGCTTTATATATATTGCTTGTTCCTCGTACGCATTCATCTAGACTGAATTGGCGGGGTTCGCTACTTTCTTCCGCTCTCATTTCGGAGCACAGATAGGTGTTCGCCTGATTTTCGTATTGGGCTTAAAATATATTGCTTGTTCCTCGTACTCATTCATCTAGAATGAATTGGCGGGGTTCACTACTTTCTTCCGCTCTCATTTCGGAGCACAGATAGGTGTTCGCCTGATATTCGCATTGGGCTTTATATATATTGCTTGTTCCTCATACTCATTCATCTAGACTGAATTGGCGGGGTTCGCTACTTACTTCCGCTCTCATTTCGGAGCACCGATAGGTGTTCGCCTGATTTTCGCATTGGGCTTTATATATATTGCTTGTTCCTCATACTCATTCATCTAGACTGAATTGGCGGGGTTCGCTAATTTCTTGCGCTCCCATTTCGGAGCACAGATAGGTGTTCGCCTGATTTTCGCATTGGACTTTATATATATTGCTTGTTCCTCGTACGCATTCATCTAGACTGAATTGGCGGGGTTCACTACTTTCTTCCGCTCTCATTTCGGAGCACAGATAGGTGTTCGCCTGATTTTCGTATTGGGCTCTATATATATTGCTTGTTCCTCATACTAATTCATCTAGAGTGAATTGGCGGGGTTCGCTAATTTCTTGCGCTCGCATTTCGGAGCACAGATAGGTGTTCGCCTGATTTTCGTATTGGGCTTTATATATATTGCTTGTTCCTCGTACTCATTCATCTAGACTGAATTGGCTGGGTTCGCTAATTTCTTGCGCTCCCATTTCGGAGCACAGATAGGTGTTCGCCTGATTTTCGTATTGGCCTTAAAATATATTGGTAATTCCTCGTACGCATTCATCTAGAATGAATTGGCGGGGTTCGCTACTTTCTTCCGCTCCCATTTCGGAGCACAGATAGGCGTTCGACTGATTTTCGTATTGGGCGTTAAATATATTGCTTGTTCCTCATACTCATTCATCTCGACTGAATTGGCGGGGTTCGCTAATTTCTTCCGCTCCCATTTCGGAGCACAGATAGGTGTTCGCCTGATTTTCGTATTGGACTTTATATATATTGCTTGTTCCTCATACTCATTCATCTAGACTGAATTGGCGGGGTTCGCTAATTTCTTCCGCTCTCATTTCGGAGCACAGATAGGTGTTCGCCTGATTTTCGTATTGGGCTTTATATATATTGCTTGTTCCTCATACTCATTCATCTAGACTGAATTGGCGGGGTTCGCTAATTTCTTCCGCTCTCATTTCGGAGCACAGATAGGTGTTCGCCTGATTTTCGCATTGGGCTTTATATATATTGCTTGTTCCTCATACTCATTCATCTAGACTGAATTGGCGGGGTTCGCTAATTTCTTCCGCTCTCATTTCGGAGCACAGATAGGTGTTCGCCTGATTTTCGCATTGGGCTTTATATATATTGCTTGTTACCCATACTCATTCATCTAGACTGAATTGGCGGGGTTCGCTAATTTCTTGCGCTCCCATTTCGGAGCACAGATAGGTGTTCGCCTGATTTTCGCATTGGGCTTTATATATATTGGTTGTTCCTAGTACGCATTCATCTAGACTGAATTGGCGGGGTTCACTACTTTCTTCCGCTCTCATTTCGGAGCACAGATAGGTGTTCGCCTGATTTTCGTATTGTGCTTTATATATATTGCTTGTTCCTCATACTCATTCATCTAGACTGAGTTGGAGGGGTTCGCTACTTTCTTGCGCTCCCATTTCGGAGCACAGATAGGTGTTCGCCTGATTTTCGTATTGGGCTTAAAATATATTGGTAGTTCCTCGTACGCATTCATCTAGACTGAATTGGCGGGGTTCGCTAATTTCTTGCGCACCCATTTCGGAGCACAGATAGGTGTTCGCCTGATTTTCGTATTGGGCTTTATATATATTGCTTGTTCCTCATACTCATTCATCTAGACTGAATTGGCGGGGTTCGCTACTTTCTTCCGCTCTCATTTTGGAGCACAGATAGGTGTTCGCCTGATTTTCGTATTGGGCTTAAAGTATATTGGTAGTTCCTCGTACGCATTCATCTAGACTGAATTGGCGGGGTTCGCTAATTTCTTGCGCTCCCATTTCGGAGCACAGATAGGTGTTCGCCTGATCTTCGTATTGGGCTTTATATATATTGCTTGTTCCTCATACTCATTCATCTAGACTGAATTGGCGGGGTTCGCTACATTCTTCCGCTCTCATTTCGGAGCACAGATAGGTGTTCGCCTGATTTTCGTATTGGGCTTAAAGTATATTGGTAGTTCCTCGTACGCATTCATTTAGACTGAATGGGCGGGGTTCGCTAATTACTTGCGCTCCAATTTCGGAGCACAGATAGGTGTTCGCCTAATTTTCGTATTGGGCGTTAAATATATTGCTTGTTCCTCATACTCATTCATCTAGACTGAATTGGCGGGGTTCGCTAATTTCTTGCGCTCCCATTTCGGAGCACAGATAGGGGTTCGCGTAATTTTCGTATTGGGCTTCATATATATTGCTTGTTCCTCATACTCATTCATCTAGACTGAATTGGCGGGGTAGGCTACTTTCTTCCGCTCTCATTTCGGAGCACAGATAGGCGTTCGCCTGATTTTCGTATTGGGCTTTATATATATTGCTTGTTCCTCATACTCATTCATCTAGACTGAATTGGCGGGGTTCGCTAATTTCTTCCGCTCTAATTTCGGAGCACAGATAGGTGTTCGCCTGATTTTCGCATTGGGCTTTATATATATTGCTTGTTCCTCATACTCATTCATCTAGACTGAATTGGCGGGGTTCGCTAATTTCTTGCGCTCCCATTTCGGAGCACAGGTAGGTGTTCGCCTGATTTTCCTATTGGGCTTGATATATATTGCTTGTTCCTCATACTCATTCATCTAGACTGAATTGGCGGGGTTCGCTACTTTCTTCCGCTCTCATTTCGGAGCACAGATAGGTGTTCGCCTGATTTTCGTATTGGGCTTTATATATAGTGCTTGTTCCTCGTACGCATTCATCTAGACTGAATTGGCGGGGTTCACTACTTTCTTCCGCTCTCATTTCGGAGCACAGATAGGTGTTCGCCTGATTTTCGTATTGGGCTTAAAATATATTGCTTGTTCCTCGTACTCATTCATCTAGAATGAATTGGCGGGGTTCACTACTTTCTTCCGCTCTCATTTCGGAGCACAGATAGGTGTTCGCCTGATATTCGCATTGGGCTTTATATATATTGCTTGTTCCTCATACTCATTCATCTAGACTGAATTGGCGGGGTTCGCTACTTACTTCCGCTCTCATTTCGGAGCACCGATAGGTGTTCGCCTGATTTTCGCATTGGGCTTTATATATATTGCTTTTTCCTCATACTCATTCATCTAGACTGAATTGGCGGGGTTCGCTAATTTCTTGCGCTCCCATTTCGGAGCACAGATAGGTGTTCGCCTGATTTTCGTATTGGGCTTTATATATATTGCTTGTTCCTCATATTCATTCATCTCGACTGAATTGGCGGGGTTCGCTAATTTCTTGCGCTCCCATTTCGGAGCACAGATAGGTGTTCGCCTGATTTTCGCATTGGGCTTTATATATATTGCTTGTTCCTCATACTCATTCATCTCGACTGAATTGGCGGGGTTCGCTAATTTCTTCCGCTCTCATTTCGGAGCACAGATAGGTGTTCGCCTGATTTTCGCATTGGGCTTTATATATATTGCTTGTTCCTCATACTCATTCATCTAGACTGAATTGGCGGGGTTCGCCAATTTCTTCCGCTCTAATTTCGGAGCACAGATAGGTGTTCGCCTGATTTTCGCATTGGGCTTTATATATATTGCTTGTTCCTCATACTCATTCATCTAGACTGAATTGGAGGGGTTCGCTAATTTCTTGCGCTCCCATTTCGGAGCACAGATAGGTGTTCGCCTGATTTTCGCATTGGGCTTTATATATATTGCTTGTTCCTCATACTCATTCATCTAGACTGAATTGGCGGGGTTCGCTAATTTCTTCCGCTCTCATTTCGGAGCACAGATAGGTGTTCGCCTGATTTTCGTATTGTGCTTTATATATTTTGCTTGTTCCTCATACTCATTCAACTAGACTGATTTGGCGGGGTTCGCTACTTTCTTGCGCTCCCATTTCGGAGCACAGATACGTGTTCGCCTGATTTTCGTATTGGGCTTAAAATATATTGGTAGTTCCTCGTACGCATTCATCTAGACTGAATTGGCGGGGTTCGCTAATTTCTTGCGCGCCCATTTCGGAGCACAGATAGGTGTTCGCCTGATCTTCGTATTGGGCTTTATATATATTGCTTGTTCCTCATACTCATTCATCTAGACTGAATTGGCGGGGTTCGCTACTTTCTTCCGCTCTCATTTCGGAGCACAGATAGGTGTTCGCCTGATTTTCGTATTGGGCTTAAAGTATATTGGTAGTTCCTCGTACGCATTCATTTAGACTGAATGGGCGGGGTTCGCTAATTACTTGCGCTCCCATTTCGGAGCACAGATAGGTGTTCGCCTAATTTTCGTATTGGGCGTTAAATATATTGCTTGTTCCTCATACTCATTCATCTAGACTGAATTGGCGGGGTTCGCTAATTTCTTGCGCTCCCATTTCGGAGCACAGATAGGGGTTCGCGTAATTTTCGTATTGGGCTTCATATATATTGCTTGTTCCTCATACTCATTCATCTAGACTGAATTGGCGGGGTAGGCTACTTTCTTCCGCTCTCATTTCGGAGCACAGATAGGCGTTCGCCTGATATTCGTATTGGGCGTTAAATATATTGCTTGTTCCTCATACTCATTCATCTAGACTGAATTGGCGGGGTTCGCTAATTTCTTGCGCTCCCATTTCGGAGCACAGGTAGGTGTTCGCCTGATTTTCCTATTGGGCTTGATATATATTGCTTGTTCCTCATACTCATTCATCTAGACTGAATTGGCGGGGTTCGCTACTTTCTTCCGCTCTCATTTCGGAGCACAGATAGGTGTTCGCCTGATATTCGCATTGGGCTTTATATATATTGCTTGTTCCTCATACTCATTCATCTAGACTGAATGGGCGGGGTTCGCTAATTACTTGCGCTCCCATTTCGGAGCACAGATAGGTGTTCGCCTAATTTTCGTATTGGGCGTTAAATATATTGCTTGTTCCTCATACTCATTCATCTAGACTGAATTGGCGGGGTTCGCTAATTTCTTGCGCTCCCATTTCGGAGCACAGATAGGGGTTCGCGTAATTTTCGTATTGGGCTTCATATATATTGCTTGTTCCTCATACTCATTCATCTAGACTGAATTGGCGGGGTTCGCTACTTTCTTCCGCTCTCATTTCGGAGCACAGATAGGTGTTCGCCTGATTTTCGTATTGGGCTTTATATATATTGCTTGTTCCTCGTACGCATTCATCTAGACTGAATTGGCGGGGTTCACTACGTTCTTCCGCTCTCATTTCGGAGCACAGATAGGTGTTCGCCTGATTTTCGTATTGGGCTTAAAATATATTGCTTCTTCCTCGTACTCATTCATCTAGAATGAATTGGCGGGGTTCACTACTTTCTTCCGCTCTCATTTCGGAGCACAGATAGGTGTTCGCCTGATATTCGCATTGGGCTTTATATATATTGCTTGTTCCTCATACTCATTCATCTAGACTGAATTGGCGGGGTTCGCTACTTACTTCCGCTCTCATTTCGGAGCACCGATAGGTGTTCGCCTGATTTTCGCATTGGGCTTTATATATATTGCTTGTTCCTCATACTCATTCATCTAGACTGAATTGGCGGGGTTCGCTAATTTCTTGCGCTCCCATTTCGGAGCACAGATAGGTGTTCGCCTGATTTTCGCATTGGACTTTATATATATTGCTTGTTCCTCGTACGCATTCATCTAGACTGAATTGGCGGGGTTCACTACTTTCTTCCGCTCTCATTTCGGAGCACAGATAGGTGTTCGCCTGATTTTCGTATTGGGCTTTATATATATTGCTTGTTCCTCATACTAATTCATCTAGAGTGAATTGGCGGGGTTCGCTAATTTCTTGCGCTCGCATTTCGGAGCACAGATAGGTGTTCGCCTGATTTTCGTATTGGGCTTTATATATATTGCTTGTTCCTCGTACTCATTCATCTAGACTGAATTGGCTGGGTTCGCTAATTTCTTGCGCTCCCATTTCGGAGCACAGATAGGTGTTCGCCTGATTTTCGTATGGGCCTTAAAATATATTGGTAGTTCCTCGTACGCATTCATCTAGAATGAATTGGCGGGGTTCGCTACTTTCTTCCGCTCCCATTTCGGAGCACAGATAGGCGTTCGCCTGATTTTCGTATTGGGCTTTATATATATTGCTTGTTACCCATACTCATTCATCTAGACTGAATTGGCGGGGTTCGCTAATTTCTTGCGCTCCCATTTCGGAGCACAGATAGGTGTTCGCCTGATTTTCGCATTGGGCTTTATATATATTGGTTGTTCCTAGTACGCATTCATCTAGACTGAATTGGCGGGGTTCACTACTTTCTTCCGCTCTCATTTCGGAGCACAGATAGGTGTTCGCCTGATTTTCGTATTGTGCTTTATATATATTGCTTGTTCCTCATACTCATTCATCTAGACTGAGTTGGAGGGGTTCGCTACTTTCTTGCGCTCCCATTTCGGAGCACAGATAGGTGTTCGCCTGATTTTCGTATTGGGCTTAAAATATATTGGTAGTTCCTCGTACGCATTCATCTAGACTGAATTGGCGGGGTTCGCTAATTTCTTGCGCACCCATTTCGGAGCACAGATAGGTGTTCGCCTGATTTTCGTATTGGGCTTTATATATATTGCTTGTTCCTCATACTCATTCATCTAGACTGAATTGGCGGGGTTCGCTACTTTCTTCCGCTCTCATTTTGGAGCACAGATAGGTGTTCGCCTGATTTTCGTATTGGGCTTAAAGTATATTGGTAGTTCCTCGTACGCATTCATCTAGACTGAATGGGCGGGGTTCGCTAATTTCTTGCGCTCCCATTTCGGAGCACAGATAGGTGTTCGCCTGATTTTCGTATTGGGCGTTAAATATATTGCTTGTTCCTCATACTCATTCATCTAGACTGAATTGGCGGGGTTCGCTAATTTCTTGCGCTCCCATTTCGGAGCACAGATAGGGGTTCGCGTAATTTTCGTATTGGGCTTCATATATATTGCTTGTTCCTCATACTCATTCATCTAGACTGAATTGGCGGGGTTCTCTACTTTCTTCCGCTCTCATTTCGGAGCACAGATAGGTGTTCGCCTGATTTTCGTATTGTGCTTTATATATTTTGCTTGTTCCTCATACTCATTCAACTAGACTGATTTGGCGGGGTTCGCTACTTTCTTGCGCTCCCATTTCGGAGCACAGATAGGTGTTCGCCTGATTTTCGTATTGGGCTTAAAATATATTGGTAGTTCCTCGTACGCATTCATCTAGACTGAATTGGCGGGGTTCGCTAATTTCTTGCGCTCCCATTTCGGAGCACAGATAGGTGTTCGCCTGATCTTCGTATTGGGCTTTATATATATTGCTTGTTCCTCATACTCATTCATCTAGACTGAATTGGCGGGGTTCGCTACTTTCTTCCGCTCTCATTTCGGAGCACAGATAGGTGTTCGCCTGATTTTCGTATTGGGCTTAAAGTATATTGGTAGTTCCTCGTACGCATTCATTTAGACTGAATGGGCGGGGTTCGCTAATTACTTGCGCTCCCATTTCGGAGCACAGATAGGGTGTTCGCCTAATTTTCGTATTGGGCGTTAAATATATTGCTTGTTCCTCATACTCATTCATCTAGACTGAATTGGCGGGGTTCGCTAATTTCTTGCGCTCCCATTTCGGAGCACAGATAGGGGTTCGCGTAATTTTCGTATTGGGCTTCATATATATTGCTTGTTCCTCATACTCATTCATCTAGACTGAATTGGCGGGGTAGGCTACTTTCTTCCGCTCTCATTTCGGAGCACAGATAGGCGTTCGCCTGATTTTCGTATTGGGCGTTAAATATATTGCTTGTTCCTCATACTCATTCATCTAGACTGAATTGGCGGGGTTCGCTAATTTCTTGCGCTCCCATTTCGGAGCACAGGTAGGTGTTCGCCTGATTTTCCTATTGGGCTTGATATATATTGCTTGTTCCTCATACTCATTCATCTAGACTGAATTGGCGGGGTTCGCTACTTTCTTCCGCTCTCATTTCGGAGCACAGATAGGTGTTCGCCTGATATTCGCATTGGGCTTTATATATATTGCTTGTTCCTCATACTCATTCATCTAGACTGAATGGGCGGGGTTCGCTAATTACTTGCGCTCCCATTTCGGAGCACAGATAGGTGTTCGCCTAATTTTCGTATTGGGCGTTAAATATATTGCTTGTTCCTCATACTCATTCATCTAGACTGAATTGGCGGGGTTCGCTAATTTCTTGCGCTCCCATTTCGGAGCACAGATAGGGGTTCGCGTAATTTTCGTATTGGGCTTCATATATATTGCTTGTTCCTCATACTCATTCATCTAGACTGAATTGGCGGGGTTCGCTACTTTCTTCCGCTCTCATTTCGGAGCACAGATAGGTGTTCGCCTGATTTTCGTATTGGGCTTTATATATATTGCTTGTTCCTCGTACGCATTCATCTAGACTGAATTGGCGGGGTTCACTACGTTCTTCCGCTCTCATTTCGGAGCACAGATAGGTGTTCGCCTGATTTTCGTATTGGGCTTAAAATATATTGCTTCTTCCTCGTACTCATTCATCTAGAATGAATTGGCGGGGTTCACTACTTTCTTCCGCTCTCATTTCGGAGCACAGATAGGTGTTCGCCTGATATTCGCATTGGGCTTTATATATATTGCTTGTTCCTCATACTCATTCATCTAGACTGAATTGGCGGGGTTCGCTACTTACTTCCGCTCTCATTTCGGAGCACCGATAGGTGTTCGCCTGATTTTCGCATTGGGCTTTATATATATTGCTTGTTCCTCATACTCATTCATCTAGACTGAATTGGCGGGGTTCGCTAATTTCTTGCGCTCCCATTTCGGAGCACAGATAGGTGTTCGCCTGATTTTCGCATTGGACTTTATATATATTGCTTGTTCCTCGTACGCATTCATCTAGACTGAATTGGCGGGGTTCACTACTTTCTTCCGCTCTCATTTCGGAGCACAGATAGGTGTTCGCCTGATTTTCGTATTGGGCTTTATATATATTGCTTGTTCCTCATACTAATTCATCTAGAGTGAATTGGCGGGGTTCGCTAATTTCTTGCGCTCGCATTTCGGAGCACAGATAGGTGTTCGCCTGATTTTCGTATTGGGCTTTATATATATTGCTTGTTCCTCGTACTCATTCATCTAGACTGAATTGGCTGGGTTCGCTAATTTCTTCCGCTCCCATTTCGGAGCACAGATAGGCGTTCGCCTGATTTTCGTATTGGGCGTTAAATATATTGCTTGTTCCTCATACTCATTCATCTAGACTGAATTGGCGGGGTTCGCTAATTTCTTCCGCTCTCATTTCGGAGCACAGATAGGTGTTCGCCTGATTTTCGCATTGGGCTTTATATATATTCCTTGTTCCTCATACTCATTCATCTCGACTGAATTGGCGGGGTTCGCTAATTTCTTGCGCTCCCATTTCGGAGCACAGATAGGTGTTCGCCTGATTTTCGTATTGGGCTTTATATATATTGCTTGTTCCTCATATTCATTCATCTCGACTGAATTGGCGGGGTTCGCTAATTTCTTGCGCTCCCATTTCGGAGCACAGATAGGTGTTCGCCTGATTTTCGCATTGGGCTTTATATATATTGCTTGTTCCTCATACTCATTCATCTCGACTGAATTGGCGGGGTTCGCTAATTTCTTCCGCTCTCATTTCGGAGCACAGATAGGTGTTCGCCTGATTTTCGCATTGGGCTTAAAATATATTGGTAGTTCCTCGTACGCATTCATGTAGACTGAATTCGCGGGGTTCGCTAATTTTTTGCGCTCCCTTTTCGGAGCGCAAATGGGTGGTCGCCTGATTTTCGTATTGGGCTTTATATATATTGCTAGTTCCTCATACTCATTCATCTAGACTGAATTGGCGGGGTTCGCTAATTTCTTGCGCTCCCATTTCGGAGCACAAATGGGTGTTCGCCTGATTTTCGTATTGGGCTTTATATATATTGCTAGTTGCTTATACTCATTCATCTAGACTGAATTGGCGCGGTTCGCTAATTTCTTGCACTCCCATTTCGGAGCACAGATAGGTGTTTGCTTATTTTCGTATTGGGTTTTATATATATTGCTAGATCCTCATACTCAATCATCTACACTGAATTGGCGGGGTTCGCTACTTTCTTGCGCTCCCATTTCAGAGCACAGATAAGTATTCGCCTGATTTTCATATTGGGCTTTAAATATATTGCTAGTTCCTCATACTCATTCATCTACACTGAATAATCGGGGTTCGGTAGTTTCTTGCCCTCCCATTTCGGAGCACAACAAGGTGTTTGCCTGATTTTCGTATTGGGATTTAAATATATTGCTAGTTCTTCATACTCATTCATCTACATTGAATTGGCGGGGTTCGCTACTTTCTTGCGCTCCCATTTCGGAGCACAGATAGGTGTTTGCCTGATTTTCCTATTGGGCGTTAAATATATTGCTAGTTCCTCATACTCATTCATCTACACTGAATTGACGGGGTTCGCTACTTTCTTGCGCTCCCATTTCAGAGCACAGATAAGTATTCGCCTGATTTTCGTATTGGGCGTTAAATATATTGTTAGTTTCTCGTACGCATTCATCTAGACTGAATTGGCGGGGTACGCTAATTTCTTGCGCTCCCATTTCGGAGCACAGATAGGTGTTCGCCTGATTTTCGTATTGGGCTTTAAATATATTGCTAGTTCTTCATACTCATTCATCTATACTGAATTGACGGGGTTCGCTACTTTCTTGCGCTCCCATTTCGGAGCACAGATAGGTGTTCGCCTGATTTTCGTATTGGGCTTTAAATATATTGCTAGTTCCTCATACTCACTCATCTATACTGAATTGGCGGGGTTCGCTACTTTCTTGCGCTCCCATTTCGGAGCACAAATGGGTGTTCGCCTGATTTTCGTATTGGGCTTTAAATATATTGCAAGTTCTTCATACTCATTCATCTACACTGAATTGGCGGGGTTCGCTACTTTATTGCGCTCCCATTTCGGAGCACAGATAGGTGTTCGCCTGATTTTCGTATTGGGCTTTAAATATATTGCTAGTTCTTCATACTCATTCATCTACACTGAATTGGCGGGTTTCGCTACTTTCTTGCGCTACCATTTCGGAGCACAAATGGGTGTTCGCCTGATTTTCGTATTGGGCTTTAAATATATTGCTAGTTCTTCATACTCATTCATCTACACTGAATTGGCGGGGTTCCCTACATTCTTGCGGTCCCATTTCGGAGCACAGATAGGTGTTCGCCTGATTTTCGTATTGGGCTTTAAATATATTGCTAGTTCTTCCTACTCATTCATGTACACTGAATTGGCGGGGTTCGCTACTTTCTTGCGCTCCCGTTTCGGAGCACAAATGAGTGTACGCCTGATTTTCGTATTGGGCGTTAAATATATTGTTAGTTCCTCGTACGCAATCATCTAGACTGAATTGGCGGGGTTCGCTACTTTCTTCCGCTCTCATTTCGGAGCACAGATAGGTGTTCGCCTGATTTTCGCATTGGGCTTTATATATATTGCTTGTTCCTCATACTCATTCATCTAGACTGAATTGGCGGGGTTCGCTAATTTCTTGCGCTCCCATTTCGGAGCACAGATAGGTGTTCGCCTGATTTTCGCATTGGGCTTTATATATATTGCTTGTTCCTCGTACGCATTCATCTAGACTGAATTGGCGGGGTTCACTACTTTCTTCCGCTCTCATTTCGGAGCACAGATAGGTGTTCGCCTGATTTTCGTATTGGGCTTTATATATATTGCTTGTTCCTCATACTCATTCATCTAGACTGAGTTGGCGGGGTTCGCTACTTTCTTGCGCTCCTATTTCGGAGCACAGATAGGTGTTCGCCTGATTTTGGTATTGGGCTTAAAATCTATTGGTACTTCCTCGTACGCATTCATCTAGACTGAATTGGCGGAGTTCGCTAATTTCTTGCGCTCCCATTTCGGAGCACAGATAGGTGTTCGCCTGATTTTCGTATTGGGCTTTATATATATTGCTTGTTCCTCATACTCATTCATCTAGACTGAATTGGCGGGGTTCGCTACTTTCTTCCGCTCTCATTTCGGAGCACAGATAGGTGTTCGCCTGATTTTCGTATTGGGCCTAAAATATATTGCTAGTTCTTCATACTCATTCATCTACACTGAATTGGCGGGGTTGGCTACTTTCTTGCGCTCCCATTTCGGAGCACAGATAGGTGTTCGCCTGATTTTCGTATTGGGCTTTAAATATATTGCTAGTTCTTCATACTCATTCATCTAGACTGAATTGGCGGGGTTCGCTAATTTCTTCCGCTCTCATTTCGGAGCACAGATAGGTGTTCGCCTGATTTTCGCATTGGGCTTTATATATATTGCTTGTTCCTCATACTCATTCATCTCGACTGAATTGGCGGGGTTCGCTAATTTCTTGCGCTCCCATTTCGGAGCACAGATAGGTGTTCGCCTGATTTTCGTATTGGGCTTTATATATATTGCTTGTTCCTCATATTCATTCATCTCGACTGAATTGGCGGGGTTCGCTAATTTCTTGCGCTCCCATTTCGGAGCACAGATAGGTGTTCGCCTGATTTTCGCATTGGGCTTTATATATATTGCTTGTTCCTCATACTCATTCATCTCGACTGAATTGGCGGGGTTCGCTAATTTCTTCCGCTCTCATTTCGGAGCACAGATAGGTGTTCGCCTGATTTTCGCATTGAGCTTTATATATATTGCTTGTTCCTCATACTCATTCATCTAGACTGAATTGGCGGGGTTCGCTAATTTCTTCCGCTCTAATTTCGGAGCACAGATAGGTGTTCGCCTGATTTTCGCATTGGGCTTTATATATATTGCTTGTTCCTCATACTCATTCATCTAGACTGAATTGGCGGGGTTCGCTAATTTCTTGCGCTCCCATTTCGGAGCACAGATAGGTGTTCGCCTGATTTTCGTATTGGGCTTAAAATATATTGGTAGTTCCTCGTACGCATTCATCTAGACTGAATTGGCGGGGTTCGCTAATTTCTTGCGCACCCATTTCGGAGCACAGATAGGTGTTCGCCTGATTTTCGTATTGGGCTTTATATATATTGCTTGTTCCTCATACTCATTCATCTAGACTGAATTGGCGGGGTTCGCTACTTTCTTCCGCTCTCATTTTGGAGCACAGATAGGTGTTCTTCTGATTTTCGTATTGGGCTTAAAGTATATTGGTAGTTCCTCGTACGCATTCATCTAGACTGAATGGGCGGGGTTCGCTAATTTCTTGTGCTCCCATTTCGGAGCACAGATAGGTGTTCGCCTGATTTTCGTATTGGGCATTAAATATATTGCTTGTTCCTCATACTCATTCATCTAGACTGAATTGGCGGGGTTCGCTAATTTCTTGCGCTCCCATTTCGGAGCACAGATAGGGGTTCGCGTAATTTTCGTATTGGGCTTCATATATATTGCTTGTTCCTCATACTCATTCATCTAGACTGAATGGGCGGGGTTCGCTAATTTCTTGCGCTCCCATTTCGGAGCACAGATAGGTGTTCGCCTGATTTTCGTATTGGGCGTTAAATATATTGCTTGTTCCTCATACTCATTCATCTAGACTGAATTGGCGGGGTTCGCTAATTTCTTGCGCTCCCATTTCGGAGCACAGATAGGGGTTCGCGTAATTTTCGTATTGGGCTTCATATATATTGCTTGTTCCTCATACTCATTCATCTAGACTGAATTGGCGGGGTTCTCTACTTTCTTCCGCTCTCATTTCGGAGCACAGATAGGTGTTCGCCTGATTTTCGTATTGTGCTTTATATATTTTGCTTGTTCCTCATACTCATTCAACTAGACTGAGTTGGCGGGGTTCGCTACTTTCTTGCGCTCCCATTTCGGAGCACAGATAGGTGTTCGCCTGATTTTCGTATTGGGCTTAAAATATATTGGTAGTTCCTCGTACGCATTCATCTAGACTGAATTGGCGGGGTTCGCTAATTTCTTGCGCTCCCATTTCGGAGCACAGATAGGTGTTCGCCTGATCTTCGTATTGGGCTTTATATATATTGCTTGTTCCTCATACTCATTCATCTAGACTGAATTGGCGGGGTTCGCTACTTTCTTGCGCTCCTATTTCGGAGCACAGATAGGTGTTCGCCTGATTTTGGTATTGGGCTTAAAATCTATTGGTACTTCCTCGTACGCATTCATCTAGACTGAATTGGCGGAGTTCGCTAATTTCTTGCGCTCCCATTTCGGAGCACAGATAGGTGTTCGCCTGATTTTCGTATTGGGCTTTATATATATTGCTTGTTCCTCATACTCATTCATCTAGACTGAATTGGCGGGGTTCGCTACTTTCTTCCGCTCTCATTTCGGAGCACAGATAGGTGTTCGCCTGATTTTCGTATTGGGCCTAAAATATATTGCTAGTTCTTCATACTCATTCATCTACACTGAATTGGCGGGGTTGGCTACTTTCTTGCGCTCCCATTTCGGAGCACAGATAGGTGTTCGCCTGATTTTCGTATTGGGCTTTAAATATATTGCTAGTTCTTCATACTCATTCATCTAGACTGAATTGGCGGGGTTCGCTAATTTCTTCCGCTCTCATTTCGGAGCACAGATAGGTGTTCGCCTGATTTTCGCATTGGGCTTTATATATATTGCTTGTTCCTCATACTCATTCATCTCGACTGAATTGGCGGGGTTCGCTAATTTCTTGCGCTCCCATTTCGGAGCACAGATAGGTGTTCGCCTGATTTTCGTAATGGGCTTTATATATATTGCTTGTTCCTCATATTCATTCATCTCGACTGAATTGGCGGGGTTCGCTAATTTCTTGCGCTCCCATTTCGGAGCACAGATAGGTGTTCGCCTGATTTTCGCATTGGGCTTTATATATATTGCTTGTTCCTCATACTCATTCATCTCGACTGAATTGGCGGGGTTCGCTAATTTCTTCCGCTCTCATTTCGGAGCACAGATAGGTGTTCGCCTGATTTTCGCATTGAGCTTTATATATATTGCTTGTTCCTCATACTCATTCATCTAGACTGAATTGGCGGGGTTCGCTAATTTCTTCCGCTCTAATTTCGGAGCACAGATAGGTGTTCGCCTGATTTTCGCATTGGGCTTTATATATATTGCTTGTTCCTCATACTCATTCATCTAGACTGAATTGGCGGGGTTCGCTAATTTCTTGCGCTCCCATTTCGGAGCACAGATAGGTGTTCGCCTGATTTTCGCATTGGACTTTATATATATTGCTTGTTCCTCGTACGCATTCATCTAGACTGAATTGGCGGGGTTCACTACTTTCTTCCGCTCTCATTTCGGAGCACAGATAGGTGTTCGCCTGATTTTCGTATTGGGCTCTATATATATTGCTTGTTCCTCATACTAATTCATCTAGAGTGAATTGGCGGGGTTCGCTAATTTCTTGCGCTCGCATTTCGGAGCACAGATAGGTGTTCGCCTGATTTTCGTATTGGGCTTTATATATATTGCTTGTTCCTCGTACTCATTCATCTAGACTGAATTGGCTGGGTTCGCTAATTTCTTGCGCTCCCATTTCGGAGCACAGATAGGTGTTCGCCTGATTTTCGTATTGGCCTTAAAATATATTGGTAATTCCTCGTACGCATTCATCTAGAATGAATTGGCGGGGTTCGCTACTTTCTTCCGCTCCCATTTCGGAGCACAGATAGGCGTTCGACTGATTTTCGTATTGGGCGTTAAATATATTGCTTGTTCCTCATACTCATTCATCTCGACTGAATTGGCGGGGTTCGCTAATTTCTTCCGCTCCCATTTCGGAGCACAGATAGGTGTTCGCCTGATTTTCGTATTGGACTTTATATATATTGCTTGTTCCTCATACTCATTCATCTAGACTGAATTGGCGGGGTTCGCTAATTTCTTCCGCTCTCATTTCGGAGCACAGATAGGTGTTCGCCTGATTTTCGTATTGGGCTTTATATATATTGCTTGTTCCTCATACTCATTCATCTAGACTGAATTGGCGGGGTTCGCTAATTTCTTCCGCTCTCATTTCGGAGCACAGATAGGTGTTCGCCTGATTTTCGCATTGGGCTTTATATATATTGCTTGTTCCTCATACTCATTCATCTAGACTGAATTGGCGGGGTTCGCTAATTTCTTCCGCTCTCATTTCGGAGCACAGATAGGTGTTCGCCTGATTTTCGCATTGGGCTTTATATATATTGCTTGTTACCCATACTCATTCATCTAGACTGAATTGGCGGGGTTCGCTAATTTCTTGCGCTCCCATTTCGGAGCACAGATAGGTGTTCGCCTGATTTTCGCATTGGGCTTTATATATATTGGTTGTTCCTAGTACGCATTCATCTAGACTGAATTGGCGGGGTTCACTACTTTCTTCCGCTCTCATTTCGGAGCACAGATAGGTGTTCGCCTGATTTTCGTATTGTGCTTTATATATATTGCTTGTTCCTCATACTCATTCATCTAGACTGAGTTGGAGGGGTTCGCTACTTTCTTGCGCTCCCATTTCGGAGCACAGATAGGTGTTCGCCTGATTTTCGTATTGGGCTTAAAATATATTGGTAGTTCCTCGTACGCATTCATCTAGACTGAATTGGCGGGGTTCGCTAATTTCTTGCGCACCCATTTCGGAGCACAGATAGGTGTTCGCCTGATTTTCGTATTGGGCTTTATATATATTGCTTGTTCCTCATACTCATTCATCTAGACTGAATTGGCGGGGTTCGCTACTTTCTTCCGCTCTCATTTTGGAGCACAGATAGGTGTTCGCCTGATTTTCGTATTGGGCTTAAAGTATATTGGTAGTTCCTCGTACGCATTCATCTAGACTGAATTGGCGGGGTTCGCTAATTTCTTGCGCTCCCATTTCGGAGCACAGATAGGTGTTCGCCTGATCTTCGTATTGGGCTTTATATATATTGCTTGTTCCTCATACTCATTCATCTAGACTGAATTGGCGGGGTTCGCTACATTCTTCCGCTCTCATTTCGGAGCACAGATAGGTGTTCGCCTGATTTTCGTATTGGGCTTAAAGTATATTGGTAGTTCCTCGTACGCATTCATTTAGACTGAATGGGCGGGGTTCGCTAATTACTTGCGCTCCAATTTCGGAGCACAGATAGGTGTTCGCCTAATTTTCGTATTGGGCGTTAAATATATTGCTTGTTCCTCATACTCATTCATCTAGACTGAATTGGCGGGGTTCGCTAATTTCTTGCGCTCCCATTTCGGAGCACAGATAGGGGTTCGCGTAATTTTCGTATTGGGCTTCATATATATTGCTTGTTCCTCATACTCATTCATCTAGACTGAATTGGCGGGGTAGGCTACTTTCTTCCGCTCTCATTTCGGAGCACAGATAGGCGTTCGCCTGATTTTCGTATTGGGCTTTATATATATTGCTTGTTCCTCATACTCATTCATCTAGACTGAATTGGCGGGGTTCGCTAATTTCTTCCGCTCTAATTTCGGAGCACAGATAGGTGTTCGCCTGATTTTCGCATTGGGCTTTATATATATTGCTTGTTCCTCATACTCATTCATCTAGACTGAATTGGCGGGGTTCGCTAATTTCTTGCGCTCCCATTTCGGAGCACAGGTAGGTGTTCGCCTGATTTTCCTATTGGGCTTGATATATATTGCTTGTTCCTCATACTCATTCATCTAGACTGAATTGGCGGGGTTCGCTACTTTCTTCCGCTCTCATTTCGGAGCACAGATAGGTGTTCGCCTGATTTTCGTATTGGGCTTTATATATAGTGCTTGTTCCTCGTACGCATTCATCTAGACTGAATTGGCGGGGTTCACTACTTTCTTCCGCTCTCATTTCGGAGCACAGATAGGTGTTCGCCTGATTTTCGTATTGGGCTTAAAATATATTGCTTGTTCCTCGTACTCATTCATCTAGAATGAATTGGCGGGGTTCACTACTTTCTTCCGCTCTCATTTCGGAGCACAGATAGGTGTTCGCCTGATATTCGCATTGGGCTTTATATATATTGCTTGTTCCTCATACTCATTCATCTAGACTGAATTGGCGGGGTTCGCTACTTACTTCCGCTCTCATTTCGGAGCACCGATAGGTGTTCGCCTGATTTTCGCATTGGGCTTTATATATATTGCTTTTTCCTCATACTCATTCATCTAGACTGAATTGGCGGGGTTCGCTAATTTCTTGCGCTCCCATTTCGGAGCACAGATAGGTGTTCGCCTGATTTTCGTATTGGGCTTTATATATATTGCTTGTTCCTCATATTCATTCATCTCGACTGAATTGGCGGGGTTCGCTAATTTCTTGCGCTCCCATTTCGGAGCACAGATAGGTGTTCGCCTGATTTTCGCATTGGGCTTTATATATATTGCTTGTTCCTCATACTCATTCATCTCGACTGAATTGGCGGGGTTCGCTAATTTCTTCCGCTCTCATTTCGGAGCACAGATAGGTGTTCGCCTGATTTTCGCATTGGGCTTTATATATATTGCTTGTTCCTCATACTCATTCATCTAGACTGAATTGGCGGGGTTCGCCAATTTCTTCCGCTCTAATTTCGGAGCACAGATAGGTGTTCGCCTGATTTTCGCATTGGGCTTTATATATATTGCTTGTTCCTCATACTCATTCATCTAGACTGAATTGGAGGGGTTCGCTAATTTCTTGCGCTCCCATTTCGGAGCACAGATAGGTGTTCGCCTGATTTTCGCATTGGGCTTTATATATATTGCTTGTTCCTCATACTCATTCATCTAGACTGAATTGGCGGGGTTCGCTAATTTCTTCCGCTCTCATTTCGGAGCACAGATAGGTGTTCGCCTGATTTTCGTATTGTGCTTTATATATTTTGCTTGTTCCTCATACTCATTCAACTAGACTGATTTGGCGGGGTTCGCTACTTTCTTGCGCTCCCATTTCGGAGCACAGATACGTGTTCGCCTGATTTTCGTATTGGGCTTAAAATATATTGGTAGTTCCTCGTACGCATTCATCTAGACTGAATTGGCGGGGTTCGCTAATTTCTTGCGCTCCCATTTCGGAGCACAGATAGGTGTTCGCCTGATCTTCGTATTGGGCTTTATATATATTGCTTGTTCCTCATACTCATTCATCTAGACTGAATTGGCGGGGTTCGCTACTTTCTTCCGCTCTCATTTCGGAGCACAGATAGGTGTTCGCCTGATTTTCGTATTGGGCTTAAAGTATATTGGTAGTTCCTCGTACGCATTCATTTAGACTGAATGGGCGGGGTTCGCTAATTACTTGCGCTCCCATTTCGGAGCACAGATAGGTGTTCGCCTAATTTTCGTATTGGGCGTTAAATATATTGCTTGTTCCTCATACTCATTCATCTAGACTGAATTGGCGGGGTTCGCTAATTTCTTGCGCTCCCATTTCGGAGCACAGATAGGGGTTCGCGTAATTTTCGTATTGGGCTTCATATATATTGCTTGTTCCTCATACTCATTCATCTAGACTGAATTGGCGGGGTAGGCTACTTTCTTCCGCTCTCATTTCGGAGCACAGATAGGCGTTCGCCTGATATTCGTATTGGGCGTTAAATATATTGCTTGTTCCTCATACTCATTCATCTAGACTGAATTGGCGGGGTTCGCTAATTTCTTGCGCTCCCATTTCGGAGCACAGGTAGGTGTTCGCCTGATTTTCCTATTGGGCTTGATATATATTGCTTGTTCCTCATACTCATTCATCTAGACTGAATTGGCGGGGTTCGCTACTTTCTTCCGCTCTCATTTCGGAGCACAGATAGGTGTTCGCCTGATATTCGCATTGGGCTTTATATATATTGCTTGTTCCTCATACTCATTCATCTAGACTGAATGGGCGGGGTTCGCTAATTACTTGCGCTCCCATTTCGGAGCACAGATAGGTGTTCGCCTAATTTTCGTATTGGGCGTTAAATATATTGCTTGTTCCTCATACTCATTCATCTAGACTGAATTGGCGGGGTTCGCTAATTTCTTGCGCTCCCATTTCGGAGCACAGATAGGGGTTCGCGTAATTTTCGTATTGGGCTTCATATATATTGCTTGTTCCTCATACTCATTCATCTAGACTGAATTGGCGGGGTTCGCTACTTTCTTCCGCTCTCATTTCGGAGCACAGATAGGTGTTCGCCTGATTTTCGTATTGGGCTTTATATATATTGCTTGTTCCTCGTACGCATTCATCTAGACTGAATTGGCGGGGTTCACTACGTTCTTCCGCTCTCATTTCGGAGCACAGATAGGTGTTCGCCTGATTTTCGTATTGGGCTTAAAATATATTGCTTCTTCCTCGTACTCATTCATCTAGAATGAATTGGCGGGGTTCACTACTTTCTTCCGCTCTCATTTCGGAGCACAGATAGGTGTTCGCCTGATATTCGCATTGGGCTTTATATATATTGCTTGTTCCTCATACTCATTCATCTAGACTGAATTGGCGGGGTTCGCTACTTACTTCCGCTCTCATTTCGGAGCACCGATAGGTGTTCGCCTGATTTTCGCATTGGGCTTTATATATATTGCTTGTTCCTCATACTCATTCATCTAGACTGAATTGGCGGGGTTCGCTAATTTCTTGCGCTCCCATTTCGGAGCACAGATAGGTGTTCGCCTGATTTTCGCATTGGACTTTATATATATTGCTTGTTCCTCGTACGCATTCATCTAGACTGAATTGGCGGGGTTCACTACTTTCTTCCGCTCTCATTTCGGAGCACAGATAGGTGTTCGCCTGATTTTCGTATTGGGCTTTATATATATTGCTTGTTCCTCATACTAATTCATCTAGAGTGAATTGGCGGGGTTCGCTAATTTCTTGCGCTCGCATTTCGGAGCACAGATAGGTGTTCGCCTGATTTTCGTATTGGGCTTTATATATATTGCTTGTTCCTCGTACTCATTCATCTAGACTGAATTGGCTGGGTTCGCTAATTTCTTGCGCTCCCATTTCGGAGCACAGATAGGTGTTCGCCTGATTTTCGTATGGGCCTTAAAATATATTGGTAGTTCCTCGTACGCATTCATCTAGAATGAATTGGCGGGGTTCGCTACTTTCTTCCGCTCCCATTTCGGAGCACAGATAGGCGTTCGCCTGATTTTCGTATTGGGCTTTATATATATTGCTTGTTACCCATACTCATTCATCTAGACTGAATTGGCGGGGTTCGCTAATTTCTTGCGCTCCCATTTCGGAGCACAGATAGGTGTTCGCCTGATTTTCGCATTGGGCTTTATATATATTGGTTGTTCCTAGTACGCATTCATCTAGACTGAATTGGCGGGGTTCACTACTTTCTTCCGCTCTCATTTCGGAGCACAGATAGGTGTTCGCCTGATTTTCGTATTGTGCTTTATATATATTGCTTGTTCCTCATACTCATTCATCTAGACTGAGTTGGAGGGGTTCGCTACTTTCTTGCGCTCCCATTTCGGAGCACAGATAGGTGTTCGCCTGATTTTCGTATTGGGCTTTATATATATTGCTTGTTCCTCATACTCATTCATCTAGACTGAATTGGCGGGGTTCGCTACTTTCTTCCGCTCTCATTTTGGAGCACAGATAGGTGTTCGCCTGATTTTCGTATTGGGCTTAAAGTATATTGGTAGTTCCTCGTACGCATTCATCTAGACTGAATGGGCGGGGTTCGCTAATTTCTTGCGCTCCCATTTCGGAGCACAGATAGGTGTTCGCCTGATTTTCGTATTGGGCGTTAAATATATTGCTTGTTCCTCATACTCATTCATCTAGACTGAATTGGCGGGGTTCGCTAATTTCTTGCGCTCCCATTTCGGAGCACAGATAGGGGTTCGCGTAATTTTCGTATTGGGCTTCATATATATTGCTTGTTCCTCATACTCATTCATCTAGACTGAATTGGCGGGGTTCTCTACTTTCTTCCGCTCTCATTTCGGAGCACAGATAGGTGTTCGCCTGATTTTCGTATTGTGCTTTATATATTTTGCTTGTTCCTCATACTCATTCAACTAGACTGATTTGGCGGGGTTCGCTACTTTCTTGCGCTCCCATTTCGGAGCACAGATAGGTGTTCGCCTGATTTTCGTATTGGGCTTAAAATATATTGGTAGTTCCTCGTACGCATTCATCTAGACTGAATTGGCGGGGTTCGCTAATTTCTTGCGCTCCCATTTCGGAGCACAGATAGGTGTTCGCCTGATCTTCGTATTGGGCTTTATATATATTGCTTGTTCCTCATACTCATTCATCTAGACTGAATTGGCGGGGTTCGCTACTTTCTTCCGCTCTCATTTCGGAGCACAGATAGGTGTTCGCCTGATTTTCGTATTGGGCTTAAAGTATATTGGTAGTTCCTCGTACGCATTCATTTAGACTGAATGGGCGGGGTTCGCTAATTACTTGCGCTCCCATTTCGGAGCACAGATAGGGTGTTCGCCTAATTTTCGTATTGGGCGTTAAATATATTGCTTGTTCCTCATACTCATTCATCTAGACTGAATTGGCGGGGTTCGCTAATTTCTTGCGCTCCCATTTCGGAGCACAGATAGGGGTTCGCGTAATTTTCGTATTGGGCTTCATATATATTGCTTGTTCCTCATACTCATTCATCTAGACTGAATTGGCGGGGTAGGCTACTTTCTTCCGCTCTCATTTCGGAGCACAGATAGGCGTTCGCCTGATTTTCGTATTGGGCGTTAAATATATTGCTTGTTCCTCATACTCATTCATCTAGACTGAATTGGCGGGGTTCGCTAATTTCTTGCGCTCCCATTTCGGAGCACAGGTAGGTGTTCGCCTGATTTTCCTATTGGGCTTGATATATATTGCTTGTTCCTCATACTCATTCATCTAGACTGAATTGGCGGGGTTCGCTACTTTCTTCCGCTCTCATTTCGGAGCACAGATAGGTGTTCGCCTGATATTCGCATTGGGCTTTATATATATTGCTTGTTCCTCATACTCATTCATCTAGACTGAATGGGCGGGGTTCGCTAATTACTTGCGCTCCCATTTCGGAGCACAGATAGGTGTTCGCCTAATTTTCGTATTGGGCGTTAAATATATTGCTTGTTCCTCATACTCATTCATCTAGACTGAATTGGCGGGGTTCGCTAATTTCTTGCGCTCCCATTTCGGAGCACAGATAGGGGTTCGCGTAATTTTCGTATTGGGCTTCATATATATTGCTTGTTCCTCATACTCATTCATCTAGACTGAATTGGCGGGGTTCGCTACTTTCTTCCGCTCTCATTTCGGAGCACAGATAGGTGTTCGCCTGATTTTCGTATTGGGCTTTATATATATTGCTTGTTCCTCGTACGCATTCATCTAGACTGAATTGGCGGGGTTCACTACGTTCTTCCGCTCTCATTTCGGAGCACAGATAGGTGTTCGCCTGATTTTCGTATTGGGCTTAAAATATATTGCTTCTTCCTCGTACTCATTCATCTAGAATGAATTGGCGGGGTTCACTACTTTCTTCCGCTCTCATTTCGGAGCACAGATAGGTGTTCGCCTGATATTCGCATTGGGCTTTATATATATTGCTTGTTCCTCATACTCATTCATCTAGACTGAATTGGCGGGGTTCGCTACTTACTTCCGCTCTCATTTCGGAGCACCGATAGGTGTTCGCCTGATTTTCGCATTGGGCTTTATATATATTGCTTGTTCCTCATACTCATTCATCTAGACTGAATTGGCGGGGTTCGCTAATTTCTTGCGCTCCCATTTCGGAGCACAGATAGGTGTTCGCCTGATTTTCGCATTGGACTTTATATATATTGCTTGTTCCTCGTACGCATTCATCTAGACTGAATTGGCGGGGTTCACTACTTTCTTCCGCTCTCATTTCGGAGCACAGATAGGTGTTCGCCTGATTTTCGTATTGGGCTTTATATATATTGCTTGTTCCTCATACTAATTCATCTAGAGTGAATTGGCGGGGTTCGCTAATTTCTTGCGCTCGCATTTCGGAGCACAGATAGGTGTTCGCCTGATTTTCGTATTGGGCTTTATATATATTGCTTGTTCCTCGTACTCATTCATCTAGACTGAATTGGCTGGGTTCGCTAATTTCTTCCGCTCCCATTTCGGAGCACAGATAGGCGTTCGCCTGATTTTCGTATTGGGCGTTAAATATATTGCTTGTTCCTCATACTCATTCATCTAGACTGAATTGGCGGGGTTCGCTAATTTCTTCCGCTCTCATTTCGGAGCACAGATAGGTGTTCGCCTGATTTTCGCATTGGGCTTTATATATATTCCTTGTTCCTCATACTCATTCATCTCGACTGAATTGGCGGGGTTCGCTAATTTCTTGCGCTCCCATTTCGGAGCACAGATAGGTGTTCGCCTGATTTTCGTATTGGGCTTTATATATATTGCTTGTTCCTCATATTCATTCATCTCGACTGAATTGGCGGGGTTCGCTAATTTCTTGCGCTCCCATTTCGGAGCACAGATAGGTGTTCGCCTGATTTTCGCATTGGGCTTTATATATATTGCTTGTTCCTCATACTCATTCATCTCGACTGAATTGGCGGGGTTCGCTAATTTCTTCCGCTCTCATTTCGGAGCACAGATAGGTGTTCGCCTGATTTTCGCATTGGGCTTAAAATATATTGGTAGTTCCTCGTACGCATTCATGTAGACTGAATTCGCGGGGTTCGCTAATTTTTTGCGCTCCCTTTTCGGAGCGCAAATGGGTGGTCGCCTGATTTTCGTATTGGGCTTTATATATATTGCTAGTTCCTCATACTCATTCATCTAGACTGAATTGGCGGGGTTCGCTAATTTCTTGCGCTCCCATTTCGGAGCACAAATGGGTGTTCGCCTGATTTTCGTATTGGGCTTTATATATATTGCTAGTTGCTTATACTCATTCATCTAGACTGAATTGGCGCGGTTCGCTAATTTCTTGCACTCCCATTTCGGAGCACAGATAGGTGTTTGCTTATTTTCGTATTGGGTTTTATATATATTGCTAGATCCTCATACTCAATCATCTACACTGAATTGGCGGGGTTCGCTACTTTCTTGCGCTCCCATTTCAGAGCACAGATAAGTATTCGCCTGATTTTCATATTGGGCTTTAAATATATTGCTAGTTCCTCATACTCATTCATCTACACTGAATAATCGGGGTTCGGTAGTTTCTTGCCCTCCCATTTCGGAGCACAACAAGGTGTTTGCCTGATTTTCGTATTGGGATTTAAATATATTGCTAGTTCTTCATACTCATTCATCTACATTGAATTGGCGGGGTTCGCTACTTTCTTGCGCTCCCATTTCGGAGCACAGATAGGTGTTTGCCTGATTTTCCTATTGGGCGTTAAATATATTGCTAGTTCCTCATACTCATTCATCTACACTGAATTGACGGGGTTCGCTACTTTCTTGCGCTCCCATTTCAGAGCACAGATAAGTATTCGCCTGATTTTCGTATTGGGCGTTAAATATATTGTTAGTTTCTCGTACGCATTCATCTAGACTGAATTGGCGGGGTACGCTAATTTCTTGCGCTCCCATTTCGGAGCACAGATAGGTGTTCGCCTGATTTTCGTATTGGGCTTTAAATATATTGCTAGTTCTTCATACTCATTCATCTATACTGAATTGACGGGGTTCGCTACTTTCTTGCGCTCCCATTTCGGAGCACAGATAGGTGTTCGCCTGATTTTCGTATTGGGCTTTAAATATATTGCTAGTTCCTCATACTCACTCATCTATACTGAATTGGCGGGGTTCGCTACTTTCTTGCGCTCCCATTTCGGAGCACAAATGGGTGTTCGCCTGATTTTCGTATTGGGCTTTAAATATATTGCAAGTTCTTCATACTCATTCATCTACACTGAATTGGCGGGGTTCGCTACTTTATTGCGCTCCCATTTCGGAGCACAGATAGGTGTTCGCCTGATTTTCGTATTGGGCTTTAAATATATTGCTAGTTCTTCATACTCATTCATCTACACTGAATTGGCGGGTTTCGCTACTTTCTTGCGCTACCATTTCGGAGCACAAATGGGTGTTCGCCTGATTTTCGTATTGGGCTTTAAATATATTGCTAGTTCTTCATACTCATTCATCTACACTGAATTGGCGGGGTTCCCTACA